>NC_063197.1:13213982-13288982 GCF_017589495.1 Alosa alosa
TCTAGGCTGCAGTGTTTGTAGAGGAGCCGGCCTTTATTTGTGTTGGATGCCAGAGCATGTGTGGAGATCGCTAGCAGAGCACTTATCTGGAACATGGCTCTTTCTGGAAACAGATGTGGCAGTTCCTCACCAGTCCACTTGATGGCAGTCTTTATCCACACAAATCAGGATGGACTCCCCAGATGCAGACATCAGATGCGAGTCCTACATTCCCCATAAGCGGGCCCTCAGATCAATCTATCTTGCAGTAACCACTGGCATAAAGAAAACAACACAGACCCCACGTCTGCAAGAACACAGACATCGAACTCCACTCCCTCTTTGGTCCACACTCTCTTCCTCACAAATCTCCTCTCATTTCATCCACACACGTTTAAGTATAAGTATAAGTATATATACTCTTTTGATCCCGTGAGGGAAATTTGGTCTCTGCATTTAACCCAATCCGTGAATTAGTGAAACACAGCACACAGTGAGGTGAAGCACACACTAATCCCCACAGTGAGCTGCCTGCAACCACAGCGGCTCGGGAAGTGAGGGGTTAGGTGCCTTGCTCAAGGGCACTTCAGCTGTGGCCCACTGGTCAGGGCCAACCGCAACCCTCCGGTTACAAGTCCAGAGTGCTAACCAGTGGGCCACAGCTGCCCCCTGTTTATGAAAGGATTTCACTGCATATGGCGTTTAATGTGCCAGGGACTGACTTCTGCCTCTGCACCCTGCAGTAGCCTTTCAGCATAGCCATAACTGTAAGACACAGAACCAGACATGCCCTGGGTTACAAAGGAGAAAGCAGCGGTGCGTGCAGTAGGCCTCTAAACGACACCGGCAGGATTTGCACTGAAGAGCGTGTGTTCATAATTAGGATTTGTTTCCTCATCGGTAGTCTCCTCCTCTCTGGAATTGCCTCATGGCTCAGGGCTTAGGATGTGACAGACAGCGTTTGGTTTCAGGCAAATTGCTGGAGGGCAGGGTTGTTGGTGTGTGTGTGTGTGTGTGTGGGGGGGGGGGGCTTTGAGGCGGGTGCACATGTTCCCATGGGGGCTTTTGGTTGAGGCAGGGTACGGGTGGAGAGGCCGAGTGGGTGTGGGTGACGGAGACTCTGGGAACAATAAAGTCAGACAGTGCTGGCTAACATCTGTGAGCAGGATTAGAAGTGGAAAATGGGAAAAAAGTGTAAACGTCTGGGCTCCACACACAGCCTTACTTACACGCTAATACATCTCTGACTAATTCATGTACATAATACATGAATATATGCACATGTGCATTTGTGCAAGTACATGTGCCACAACATGCACACATTCACACACACACACACAAACACACACACACACACACACACACACACACACACACACACACACACACACAGTTACCTCCACAAGTGCACATCCTTACTCTGGGGTTTAAGGCAGAGCTATAAATCGGTGCCGTGTGCACACACTGTGCAGGTTCCCCCCAGGAGAGCCCATGCTGGACACACAGCCCGGCTCCACCCCTCCTGTTAAACTCATTCGTCTGGGTGGAGGAACCTCTAGCAGGCCAGCTGCAGCATATGGAGCTCGGTGACATTTAAGAGCCCACACTCCTGCCACCTCTGGCAAATCACACACACACACACACACACACACACACACACACACACACACACACACACACACACACACACACACACACACACACGTGCCGCACACAGTCACACATTATGCACACTCATAAACATAAACACATGCATGCACACGAAACACACACACACACACACACACACACACACACACACACACATGCAGCCCACACTCACACATATGCACACACAGAAACATAAACACACGCACACACTCATTCACTCCAGCCCCAGCCATAAACCTGTGTGTTTGATCCTACTCCGACCCTAACTTGTGCACCAAGGATTTCCAGACTGTGCTGCTCCCCTTCACCCACTGACTCAGCCCACAGCCATAAATACAGGCCCAGCAACTATACATCCACTATACGCTTAAATATATATTACATTATATGGCCGCTGTCAAATCTCTGAAAATTGTTGGCCGAGCAGTCGGCAGGGCCTGACACTTTAATGAATATTCTGCTCTAGCAAAAGCAGTGGCGAGGCATATTTTTGGGGGGGCGGATTTAAAATAGGGTCATTTTCTGTGTCAGACGTGAGTTTACGTTGGCAGCAATGTTGGCATGCACAGCACAGCGAGGCTGTGTGAACTTTACTGCACCACAATCTCCTCTGCATCCTCATCAGCAGAAAAGACGGTTTAGATGGAATGAGTCACAAGGCCTTACCAGAAATCTGTAAAGAACTGGCTAGCGGCGCAGACAAGCATTAGTCACTCAGAAATAGAAAGACACAAAAGCTCCTCTTTTCCATGTGTTTCAGCCTGGCAATGAATGGCTGCAAGCTTAGTCTCAGCTACTCCAGTAATTGTTCCACTAACCTCGACCATGACCACCTATTCATCAGGACGCAATGTAACAGTGTTTTTTAGGTTATTCTGTCATACTGCCACTCTAACTGCATTTTGAAGCCTTGAATAAATGCCTATAAACTACCTATGGCTATAGATGAAACCACACCTGGGACTGCTAGGTCTGCATCAGCTTATTTCTGCTCTTTCCGTGGACCTGAAATACGGCTCGACCACGTTTGAACTTGAACATGGTAATGTCTTAATCCCGCGGGGAGCCGTCACGGCCGACACATTGCATGTATATCATCAGTCGCACAGAGGGCCCCTATAACAACACCATTGCGCTTCGGCAAGCCCAGATCCTTCACCTACCCAAATGCCTTCCTCCTACCCAGAATCCCCCCTGGCAGGAGAAGGAAGGAAAATATTTTCCCTCCGAATGGTGTAGTGAGGGGGAGGGTGCATGGGGTGGTGGGGGCGACAAGGCTGTTGCCCACTGGGAGACCAGGACCTGTACAACTCCGACCCCCAGACAAACTTCACGGTCAGCGGGCACAGCCGGTCGGATGTCAGGGCGACGGAAAAACATCCATGACTGTTTCAACAGAGGGAGCGTTGTTCTTTTATGTATATGGGGGTGTGGGAGGCAGTGGGTGAGGGGCAGAGGCGATATCAAGCTTCAGGTGACCATTAAGGTCAAGTGTGAGGCTTGATCGCATCTTTACTACTGCGGAGGTGGTAGTGTCCAGTGCTCACAAAAGACACAGATCCAGCCATGTTTTTACCTCACCTAACCTAGAGTTGTCTGACAAAAGGGTCAACTAGTCTGCATATCTGTTTTCAGTTGAGCTATAGTTCAAAAACACAATCCAAATCTTGGCAGAAACAATACTGAGGAGTAACTGTCTGCCATTCCCTCTGTCTGCAGTGAGAATGTCTTTATCTGCTGTCTGTGGAGCAGGAAATGAGATCGTTTTGAAAATGGTGATTGCGGCTCATTTGAAACGGCCTACATTTCACCGCCTCAATTGGACTGAAAATCTGATGTCTGCCTATGTGTGGATAATCTCAATGCTGCTGACAGATTCTGCAATGTTGCCTTTATTTTTTGCTTAGCTGCAGACATATTCTGGTCTGTCAAAGCATGTGTGTGTGTGTGTGTGTGTGTGTGTGTGTGTGTGTGTGTGTGTGTATGTGTGTGTGTGTGTGTGTGTGTGTGTGTGTGTGTGTGTGTCACTAAGATAAACGGCTTCTCCAGGGAGTCTATGTGTTCAGCTGCATGTGTGTTCAGCCTGTCTCCATGTCTGTGTTTGTGTATGTGTCAGAGTGTGTGTCCCTAGCACATGCAACAGTGTGTGAGTGTGTGCATAATCAACAAAGGCCACGTGTGTGTGTGTGTCTGTGTGTGTATGTGTATGTGTATGTGTGTGTGTGTGTGTGTGTGTGTGTGTGTGTGTGTGTGTGTATGTGTGCGCGCGTGCACTTATGTAAGTTAGGTCAGTTAGATGACATGCAGCATACACAGGCATACTCACTCACATATGATGTGTAATGAAAAGCCTAAAGTTCTTATGTTCCTCAGCTGTTTCAGACATGCACGTCTATATCAGTGATAAGCATCACCTGTTTCCTCTACCTAATGTTTCCCCCCCAACCCCCGCCTCACAGAAACAGGCACAGTATTCCTAATGGGTCATTGTACTGTATTAGAAATACGTTTGCTTTCCTCAACAAAATAACTCAAACAGCTTTATTGCTTCCTCTATTTTGTGCTGCTGGGAGACCAGATGTATTTCCTGTCCCTGAAAGATGTCGGCATCTTTGCCAGAAAAACAAAAGTTGCTCACTCGCTGCGCTTTGCGGGGAGAGAGTATAACATTTCAGACATGCGTGCCGTCCATGGGCATCGGTACTCAGTGCTCCATCAGCCAGCAATGCTCTCAGAGGTCTCTCAAATCCCTCATCTGGATGACTCCAGCGTCTGGAAGTGTGCTGCTGCCTGAGGCAATAAGTGTAATCACATGGCTCCAGAATCTCAATTCTCAGTAATAATAAATAAAAGAATGATAGTCAGACTCCCTCTTTGTCTCCAGTGTTCTCCCAGCAGCCTCTTGGAGAGGCTAAAGTGGCCACGAGTGGGATGAATGTCGGGTTACAGTAATAATATGTTTCACCTCAAAAAAGTTTTAATACATTTTGGAGTTGTTTTGTGCCGTGGGAAGACATCCAAAATAGAATCAAGAGGGCAACATGGAGTAGGCAAAAACTGGCAATACCAGGGGGGTGAAATGTCCACACCTCTACTGCAAGCCTACATTTCTTCCTTTTTCTTTTTTAATATGATTGCAAGCCAACCCTAATTTATCTATTTTTTCAATGACAGCCGGTGGAGTCCAGTCCAGGGTCAGAAAAATGTAACTGATGAGGTGAGTTGCAATGACTTATACTAAACAACAGAGGGCAGTCAAGTCTAAAAGGAAAACAGCTCCCTGACCAGTATTTCCCCTTTGTATCCACATGCCAAGCAAGTGTTCATCTACTACAAATGAACGTAAAATACAGATGATGAAAAAATGAGATAAGAGATAATTATCTGTAAAAATTGATAATTTTGTATGTGTTCAACATGATATATGTGACCCATAAATGACAAAGAGGTGGAAAGGAGAGGAGAGAGAAAGAGAGTGAACCCATATCAGTTATGTTGAATAATTCTGTATAGTGCTTACACTGAATGTGAGAACTGAGTGTTGAAGTTGGGACAGACTCAGCCAGCCAGAATCTGGGGCACTGTCGAAGTTTAACATAGGTTGGCTACTTAGATAAGCCCAATGTGTGTGTGTGTGTGTGTGTGAGAGAGAGAGAGAGAGAGAGAGAGAGAGAGAGAGAGTTTATGTGTGTGTAAGTGAGTGATTTGAAGTGAAGTATCAGACAGGTCTATAAGTGTGTTTGAGACGAGGTGGCACAGATATGAAGCGTGCCGTGAAAGAAGATGTGATCGGTATGACCTGGCTCCTCCTTACACAACCTCACACACACACACACACACACATACACACACACACACACACACACACACACACACACACACACATACACACACACACACACACACACACATATGAAGTGTGGTGTGAAAGACGTGATCAGTATGACCTGACTCCTTCCTCCACCACCGCACTGCTCCACATTCGCACATGCCACCGTGTGATACACAGACAATTCAAATGCGCCACGTGAGGTCAGATAGAAAGACAGAGAGAGAGAGAGAGAGAGAGAGGGGGGGGGAGGGGTGAGAGAGAGAGGGAGAGATGGAGAGGTCGATGGGGGAGAGAGAGGGCAAGAGAATGATGGAGAAAGAGAATGATACAAAAACCATGGGGAAGAGAAAAGCAGGACAGAGAGTAATAAAGAGACAGATAGAGGGTGCACCTGGGTTTGATCAGCTGCCCCCTAGGGGATGTGTGTGTGTGTGTGTGTGTGTGTGTGTGTGTGTGTGTGTGTGTGTGTGTGTGTGTGCGTCTTGGGGTGGTAGTGAGGGTGGGGGGTTTGTCTATCACAGGTTGGCAGGTGAGGCAAGATGACTGCCCTCATTTGGCTTATATAAATGCCCTAGATCACAAGCTGACATGCTTTGACCTGAAGACTCCTGACAGCCATAGCATACATGCATGTGCACACACATGCCGTTATACCCTCACACAGACACAGACACAGACACAGACACACATACACACACACACACACACACACTGATGAACACACATACATACACAGGAACACACTCATATACACACAAACACACACACAAATAGATGCTCACAGAGTTTTTCCACTAGCTACCTACCAAACCAATCATCATTTCTTGGCTTTTAATGTGACAAAAAATGCTTTTTAATATGCTTTAAATGTTTGAATTCCTCATAAATGCCTTGAATTGTATTGCGTATCAGGACAGGAAGTTAAACAATGTTCAAAGAGAACAACCTCTCTCAATTCTAATCCCATGACGTCAGACCTGCCAGAATAAAATGATTCGGCCTGAATTCCTTCTTATCATAATTACTCACTGATAGCTTCAGCACGTAGGGTGCAGTGAGAAGATTCGTCCACTCGACTATCTCTACACCCCCCCCCCCACCCCCACCCGTCATTTCCTCAGAGGGCCTAAACACCACCTTCAATGACTGCCTATCTGAGTTGTGCTATTATGGGTCTAAATTTGGTCATCCCCTGAAAGAGGACGTGAGGTGTCTTGCGGGAATATGATTGTGCACGACCCGGTCTGAGTGTGTGTGTGTGTGTGTGTGTGTGTGTCCTCTCATCCATATGGTTTAGATCCTGTCACACTCTCAGTGGAGCCCCTGACAGCGATGGTTTTTGGAGGGAAGAGGAGCTGTCCCTAGATTGGTTGCAATGAGGCTGTTAGCTGTTAGAATGCCAGCAGGCGTGTGTGGGGCACAAAAGACCCATGAGAAGGGTTGTTTGGGATGGCATCCCCTCCTCAGTGGAAATGAGTTTCTCAGCAGTTAAGGTCTATTTTTAAAACCGTGACACCAGCTCCGCAGAAAGACCTGTGTGCTTGTTTTGGTCGCTCTTCTGATGAGAGGGATAGAAATAGCCATGAGTCAGGGTACCAAATAGTCAAGAACAGCACCGGTCATTGGAATGATAAAGTGTTATGGCATGCATTAACACTAATGGTAACGCATACACGCACGCACGCACGCACGCACACACACATACCTTTGGCCTAACTGGCACAGACTGGATTAGAATAGCATTCCAGAGTAGCCTGTCTTTATTTGTGAGGGGATAAGTTATGTAAACTTCTCTTAACAAAGCAATCAATCAATTTCACTTGCATTAACAAGGAAGAGTTCCTGCGAGCTCTATAAATAGGCCGTGTTTTGACGACCTTATAACTGTTTAGTGCCGCTACACGAGAAATCAAATAAAGGCTTTAAATTGTTTGAGTGAACTCAGTGTACAGAGAACTGACCTTTTGAGTGGAAATCTATTGCTCTATTTGAGATCCATCTGCATGATGTGTTGAGGATGGTGGTGGGTTATGGGTCTTAGGAATGTTAGGAGGTGTAAAGTAGATCCGCTTTGTGACACGCTCAGGAGCTGACCCAGAGCCTGTTTTTGTCTGGTGATGGTGCACAGGGAATGTGGGTGGAACGACTGGGAGTACTGACCCTAAATCATTCAGACAGAACCAGTCAGAACCAGGCCCACTCACCTATCAGCTGTGCGTGTGTGTAAAGCCAGCACTGCTACTGCCACCGCAGCCCCAGCTGCCGCCATATGGAGAGTCTACAGTAAATGAATGAGTCAGTGTGTGCGTATGTGTTTGTTTATGTATGTGTGTGTGTGTGTGTGTGTGTGTGAGTATGTGTGTGTGTAAAACTCATGATAGATTGCTGAACTGCTTTAATCTACTGGATTATTCAGAAGATTTGATTCCTAATGTAACTTGACTTGTAAAGTGGAATCAAATAAAGTATATAAAATTTGTGTGTGTGTGTGTGTGTGTGTGTGTGTGTGTGTGTGTGTGTGTGTGTGTGTCAGTGTGTGCACACGGCATGCATGCCTGTTTGAATCACTGGGGCCGAGGCGACGAGACGCTCATTGAGCCATAGTCTCCATAAATATGATGAGGAGTTCAAACACCCCTACCCCCCAGGACGCCTGGTACGTCTGGCATCTCTCCGTCTCGGGGCCTTGGACACCTCACAGCTGGAGGCGACAGCACGCGCTAAGCAGGACGGGCCGAGGCAGACGGGGCGCCAACCAAATGTCTCTGTTACCCACATACTGACCCCCACCACTCCGCTTGTCTTCCCCCTCCATAAATCAAAGTTTTTTTCGTCCGCTGAGGAGGGCCAGTTCCCGTAAAACTGTTTCATGTTTGATGGCTCTCATCACCGATGGGGCTCGTCTGACCCGGCAGTGGACCTGCACAGTGATGCATTCAGTCTAATTGGAATAAGCACAGAGAAATAAAACAGTTTCAGGCCACGACCTCTGGAAAGGTACCCAGGAAGCAAAAGAGCACGGGATTAGGAAGAAAGCACAAGACTCAAGACAGGAATTCCAAATAAGTGTAAAACATAACTCTGCTCTTATCGTGTGGGCTAAAAATAACCTGAGTCATTTTTTTTGTGTTACTTTAGAGGAATTGAATCACAAGGGCCTCCTATTCACTGCAGAGCAGATGCCACCCCTCATTTGAGCCTGCGTATGGGAAAACGCAGAGACATTTTGGCAACTGTCCAAATTAACCCTTAAAAGTGAATGACTTCACAGTAATTAGATACCTCTTCACTAAAGAAGTTTATATATGGTCTGTCATGACATAAAAAGCTGATTTCACAAGTGAGATGTAAACTTGAATCCTGACTCAGTCAGCCACTCTGCCCTAAACTATCGTCAGTGTCATTTCCCCCCAACAACCACCAAGAGGTCAAAGGTTAGACAGTTGCACGCCAAAAAGCTTACCACTTTTACTGGAGGGAATGCCATGAGGATAATGCCCTATAAGTTATTATTACTGTAAAGCTAACAGCACTGATAGATAGATAGATAGATAGATAGATAGATAGATACTTTATTGATCTCTAGGGGAAATTCAAGGTGGTACTGGTACAAAATAACTCCATCCTTGTACCACGGGCTAAAAAAGTACTTTTGTGCAGCATTTAGAATCCCTATAGCCTCATATTCACAGCAGATGCCACCCCCCAATTTAAATCAAAGTGGGTCACTGGTCGGCGAGTTAAGTGAACATTTTGTGTTTGTGTGTGAGTGTGCTTGTTTTTGTTTGTTTGTGTGTGTATGTGTGTGTGTGTGTGTCCGAGTTTCCCCTAGAAAAAAATGGTGCCGGTCAATTTCTTTTTCAGGACATTTTGAAGATATGCTGGTCAAATATCCTATTATCGCTTCTTAATTAGTCAAATTGAGGTAAACTGGAGACAGGCTATGTAGCTTAAAGAATGACATAATCAGGCTGTATTGAATGCAACGTGTTCATTAGCCTAACTTAAACATGCCTAACAAGATCTAGCCAGTATCTATGTTTTCATGGACAGCAAGAGTCCGCTTCGTTCGTTGTTTTAAAAAGGCGTTGTTGCTGCTACCCACGTTATCTCCAGTGGTGACTGTTTAACTTGCACAGATGCGCACACACAAGAATGAGCGCTCACACCACTACCCCCTAAGCTATGCCTCTTTATTTTATAACAATAAATTAAGAAATGTTGCTTATTCTGAGAAATGTTTAGTTTCTTTTTCTTTCGGCCCGCGGTTCAATGATACAGTTTAATTGTGCCTGAAATTATCAGCGGACCAGCAATCTCCTCGTCGAGGAGGCCCTAACTCTGCAGATTATAGACAGAGAAAGCATATAGGCCTACTGTATGCTTTGGGTAAAGAACACGTTGCATGTCCAGTGTAGCTACACGGAGAATGACAGTGTCTTGGAGCGGCCGCACCCCCTCAACTCCACTTCCAACGTCACTGATTCCGAGAGGCCTACGCCCGACACTTCTGCTTTTTAGCTGGGGGTGGTGGAGTTGACTGGACAGGCTTCAGACGTTACCAATTTATCATCATCCATCGCGTCTGGCCTCTGAAAAAACTTTTAAAGCTAGTCCATACCTGTCAACATTTAGCTTTCCAAAAACGGGAGATTTTTTTTCGGGGTCAGTGTTTATACCGGATCTGTGTTTGCACATTTGCATATTTAATACGTTTCATACACGTGTTTCCACACTGCAATTCGGTCGTTGCTTTTACCTTACCATTAGGCTACCTTACGTATGCCAGTTATGTATCCACCAGCTGCCTGCAGCCTACTTCCAAAACTCCAAAGCTGCTAAAAAACGGGAGTGTTGACAGGTATGGGCTAGTCTGCCTGGGCCTGGCCATGTTTGAACCGCCTCACTCATTTGTTCGTTGTTTAACATGGACATTTTAAGCGTGCGCTTCATATTTGAAATGCAGCATAGGCTATGCGTGTTGTTTAAAAAATGCCTGTTCATTAAAAAACATAGCCAGAGGATGTATAATATAGGCTTACATATTAAGGCTTATTCTCAAATTCAGATTGCGTTAGGGGACGGGATTATTAGCCAATTTCAATCGGACAATTTGACCGGAGAGATTTAATTTTGTCGGACATTTCATTTTTTTTCCGACCAATGTCCGGTAATTACCGGACAACGGAAACCCTGGTGTGTCTGTGTGTGTGTGTGTGCATGCTTGTGTTTGCGTGTGTGCTTGCATGTTTGTGCGTGTGCTTTTATGAGTGTAGGCTATTGCGGAGAAGATAACGGGGTTAGTGGAGTAATGGCATATCAAGTGAACTCATATGGTTTCCCATCATGGTTGTGGGACATCATAGTGTGCTTTGATAAAGTGGTCTGCAGGGCCTCCTGTTTAGAGGGTGTTGTGTGTGATTCAGCTTAATAAAGCCTGTGTTACTCTGATGGTGCTTGTTGCCCTTTGCATTGTATCCCCTGCAAATTAAAGTACATGTTTATAAATTTGTAAATAAAGATGAGGCTTATCTATACACATACTGCTGGAGTGCATTTACAGGTTCTGATATTTATTGCAATTTCCGCAAGGTAAATTACCCAATGCAATTCAATATATTTACCTCATGCAGGAACATGCAGCCATTTGAAAACTGACTTAAAGGTGCATTAAGTGATTTTACACAATTTCAAGCCCCTAGCATTTTTTGTCACATTCAGCAATCATTTCGTCATGACCACTAGCTGCCCATTCCGTGAGTACACTGTCAAACAAAACGGTGTCTGTAGGCAGCCCAGGCTACGAAAAACTGGAAACAAACAAAGTGGGGGCAGCCAGTGTCCCCCAAACAAAAACTAAACCCTGCGTGGAATTTCTCTGGAAATACTGGTAGGGGTGAGCTACCTCTCTGGCGTGTTTCCATTGGTCCTTTTACACAAACAAATGCCTCTGCTAATACATTTTAATATAAACATAAACACAACCAAATGCGACTTCCTGTGCAGTCCCTGACTGCACTTTTAAGTAACCCTTAGTGAATGACTTCACCATGATTAAACACTTCTTCTAGATAAGTTTGTGCATGCTTCCTCATGACTGAAAGTGAGCTGTAAAGTCATCTGTAAACATGAATTCTGACTCAGTTGCTCTGACTAAACTTCAATACTGAAAAATATATTTTTCCCGTAACATCTTCCAGCGGCTTAGAGGTTAGACAGTTGTATGCCAAACAGCTACCCACTTTTGTTGGGGGATTGTAATAAGGGTTGTACGAACAGAAAAACTAACAGCAGTTCGTTTTTATTATGGCTTGATTCTTCCAGATAATGCTGGTTGTATTCCAGTGGCTGTTTTATTCTTGAGGATGCTCGGGGGAATGGTAAGAGGTGTGATGTCAATGTCATGATAATATATCAGTGGGTGTATGTCTTCTTGTGAAGAAATATGTAATAAGTAGCCAATATTTCACAACAGTCAACAAACTAGCCATGGCCTTTCAGCAAGTGTTCAAGAACTAACTTGAAAGGAAAGGTATTACTGGAGGTCATGGCATGATGTAACAGACATATACAGTATATATGACATACAAATCTTTAACTGCACTGCACACATAACTCTGAGTTAATAACATATGTGATCATACCTGCATGCCTGTGACGAATCTACACAGAGCTTGTCTATGTTTATAAAACACCTGTATGTGGTATGGGTCAGTTCTCATTTATGTTCTGTTCTTGCAGGAGCAGAGTGCATCACTGCATCCACACAGCTGTTTAGAGAAAGGGAGCAAAGAGAGAGAGAGAGAGAGAGAGAGAGAGAGAGAGAGAGAGAAGTGAGGGAGGGAGGAACGGAGGGAGTTTCTTTATGCCTCTGTTTGGGCTTCCGGGAAGAGAAAAGACATTGAGTGTGTTGACCTTGTTAATTTTCCTCAGTAACAATGAGGTGGTGTCTGTGTGTGTGTGTGTGTAAGTGCCTCTCTCTCTCTCTCTCTCTCTTCTGTGTGGAGGAGATTGATAATTTCTGAGAACCTGTGCTTGCTTGGAGGTCTCATTTCCAGGGAGCACACAAACACACACACACACACACACACACACACACACACACACACACACACACACGTTCCCGTAACCTCTCTCTCTCTCTCTAATTCCAATGAATTCTTAGTTTTCTCATGAACTGCTGTGCAGCTGCACTTAATAAGACGGATTGAAAATTCCATTGCCATTAGTTTTCCCTCTCGCAATATTGCTGATTATATGAGGCCATTGCAAATCTTGTGACATAAGCTTGCATTTCTAAACAGTTACAACCTGGCATATGGTTATGTCAGGAGGGCATCTGACAGAAACCTCTCACACATGCACACACACACACACACACCTTTTGCCCTTCTTCCGGGTCTTGCCCACGAGTCTGTGTGGGGGGGAACAGAGGATTCACTCTTTCTCTTTCTCTCTCTCTCTCTCAGCACAGGGTCTGACGCACTTCTCATGTCCTTATGTCCTTGAAGATGAAAGGAGTGCAGAGAACAAATAAGAGAAAGGGAGAGAAGAAAGAGAGAGAAAGGAAGTGAGGGGGGGAGAGAAGGGTAGCGAGCAATAGAGAGACATGGAAAACAATGGAAGAGGGGGAGAGTGTGTGTGAGAGAGAGAGAGAGAGAGATAGAGAGAGAGAGAGAGAGAAAGCTGGCCCTGAATCAGCCCTTTTAAAACAATCAAAGACAGTGGAGAGGAGGCTGGATGGAGGGGAAACCCAGTCTTTTCATCTCCTCTCCCACGTCTGTCTCTGTCTGTGGGCCATGTAGTCTGTCTGATGTAATCACTGAATCCTCCGCCCTCACACGGCCAGCTTGTTCATCTGCCCGCCTGCGCTGTTGGCGTGGTGGCTCTCAATATTCACTGTCCGTATAGCAAACACTAGCCACGTTTACATGGACAGTTTTTTTTGTCATTCCGATTAAACTATTCTGATTGAAAAATTTCAACTGTCTGTTGACATAGGGTACGTTCTATTCTACGGAAGAGTATTAGGGCCACATGAATAAAAAAGATTTTTGTAAATTCAGAGAATAAATCTGTCAGAAAGTAAGAAATAAAATAAATCTGATTCTGTTAAGACAG
Source organism: Alosa alosa (assembly GCF_017589495.1). Taxonomy (NCBI): domain Eukaryota; kingdom Metazoa; phylum Chordata; class Actinopteri; order Clupeiformes; family Clupeidae; genus Alosa; species Alosa alosa. The sequence goes on from NC_063197.1 coordinate 13,227,565, forward strand.
GGTACTGCAGCCAAGTCATTGCCAACTGAGCACAGGGCACACACAGTGTGTGTGTGTGTGTATGCGCTCTCCAGGTGCTGATGCGTCACACACGCTCACACACAGTCACACACACTCATTAGGGACTCACTCTTATTATGCACACATTAAAGCCAATTATGTTTCATCCTGCTAATGACCTTGATGCATTTTTTTGAAGTTCATTTCTGCTGCATTTCAGATGACAGGGATGTTCTGATACTCTCCTCACTCCCTCAAGTTCAGGGTCACTGAGTTGAAGCTCTACTGTTCTGGAACTTTCTCTGCATTCTATTGTAATTTCTCATTGGGCTATTTATACGCATGCACACACAGAAACATACATTTTTTCATAGGTCTTACGCAAAACCCTGTAGTTAAGCTTATTGTGAGATGTAGTAGCCTATTGTCCTTGTAGATTATTGTAGTTACTTACACGGGTAAGCTGCAGCTGCATGGTCACTAAAGACATAAAACGCATTGGCCCACATCAAAAAACTCATAATGCATATGTCTAATCCTAATAGCACACACAGATGATAAGGGGGGTAATGAAGAGAAACCCCCACTTTAACACCACCCCACCACACACACACACTTACACACACACACACACACACACACAAACACACACCATTCTCTTTTCTCTGAAGGAGAGAGCACCTTGTTATGTATCACCTAGGTGAGCTACAACACAGTGTGTGCAGCGCTACAACCATACGCACCTCTGACCAGACGCCACAGTTATCCACTAAAACTGCCCATATGAAGAATGACTCATTATCCTGCCCACTGCAAAACACCTGGAGATTCAAAGGTGGAGGTTTGGGGTCTTTGTTTTAAATAGGAAAGCAAGATGAGCAACAGCTGTGGGACATGAGTCACCTATCGTCACGGCAAACAGAAATACATTTCTATTGTTCAATGTTATTTACCCAGGCAGCAATCAACACAATATGCTCATGAATATGTCTAAATCACCTCTGTAACATTGATCACTCATGCAATCATACACATGCAGAGCCCTTGAATATTAGTCCTTGAACCAGATCCCATAGTTTTGGTCAATCGGCATTCGAGGGGAATAAGTCTCATAGTGATTTTTGCCAGCGTGTACTACCCTAGAGTTAGAAAGTAAGCGATATCATTGCATTGGTAGTAGCTATTATATGCTTTGGTTCGAGGATATGTCAAAGTCAAAGTCAAAGTCTGCTTTATTGTCAATTTCTTCACATGCCCAGACATACAAAGAGATCGAAATTACGTTTCTCACTATCCCACGGTGAAGACAAGACATATTTTACAAGTCCACAGAAATAAGAGCAGCAAAATTGGGTTGAAATTGTGCAATTGTGCATAGACAGTCAATATAATAGTGCAAAGTCAGGTGGAGGTAGTTCTGTTTGACCTAAGTAAGCAAGTGGCATAGTGGTGCAAGTTATGTAAGAGCAGCAGAAGTGTTGTATTTTCAGGACAACAGGACAACAACAAACAAGTTGCAAAGTGTGCAATAGTGTACAAGTGGAGTAGTGCAAGTGGAGTAGTGCAAGTGGAGTAGTGCAAGGCAGTCATTGTGGGTCCAAAGTTCAGGATGTTATGTAGCTGAGGGTGGAGGGGGGAGAGAGTTCAGCATCCTAACAGCCTGGTGTATAAAGCTGTTGGTGGTGCTGAAGCTGAGTCTGGTGGTGCGGGAGCGCAGGCTTCTGTACCTCTTCCCAGAGGGCAGTAGATCAAACAAATTGTGAGTGGGGTGACTTGCATCACTCACAATTGTGGTCGCCTTGCGGGTGAGGTGGGTGGTGTAAATGTCCTTCAGGGAGGGGAGTGAAGCACCAAGAATACTTCCAGCTGTGTTCACTATGCGCTGCAGGGCTTTCCTGTTGTATTCAGTGCAGCTTCCGCCCCATACAGCGATACAGCTTGAGAGGATGCTCTCAATGGTGCCTCGGTAGAATGTGGTCATGATGGCTGGTGGAGCACTTGCTCGCCTGAGTTTCCGCAGGAAGTAGAGGCAGCGCTGAGCTTTCTTCGCCAGTGATGCAGTGTTGGTGGTCCAGGAGAGGTCTTCACTGATGTGCACCCCCAGGAATTTGGTGCTGCTCACTCTCTCCACCACAGCACCATCGATGGTCAGTGGCAGGTGTTGGGTGTGACCTCTCCGGAAGTCAACAACAATCTCCTTGGTCTTGCTGACGTTCAGCAGGAGGTATTAGAGGTGAATAGGCTAAACATCTTTACTAATAGATATCCCCACAAAATGTCCACAGCTGATTATTTACATTAAGTTGAATGATATTTTCTTGTATTGGAGGTTTTTGGTAATTTTATGTACTATAAATACTTAAATGAGTCATTATCTACTAAAATATGCAAATTTGCATACCTTTACAGTATAGAAACCTTAACATTGGATAACACCAGGTTTAAAATTCATTTTGTTTTTTCATTTCATCTCAGATGGTACCGACCAATCCCTCTAGCTCAAGACTATATGCTTTCACATGGCACCTTGGTGGACAGATTGCAGAATGCAATGAGTGACCAGAGGTAAGGTGAGGTCTTAGTCCACTTGACAATGAGTGTGGTGATTGAGAGGGTGGGAGATGTATACTGTGGGGAGAATGGAGAGAAGTCCCATGTCCTTGAGTGGCCTTTGAGGAGGGTGATGGTCATAGAAAAGAGTCTGATGAAGTGGGGATGATATATTGATGAAACGCTTCAGGGGAGCTCAGTGCTCAGTAAATGACAGATTTTGGTCCACAAGGGGATCTCTGCCCCCCTGGAGCTCAGAGTAAACGCTGCTCCCTGCGGGGGAGCTTTTTTCCTGGGAGAGGTGTGTTTCAGGGTCATGGCCTTCATGTACACTCACTTTTATATACACACACACACACACACAGAGAGACACAAACACGACTAGCCGCAAACACACCGTAGAGATTTCTGTGAAAGTTCTGAGTCTATCCACAGGCTCATGGGGTTTACATTAATGACCTTCCCTGCCACACACACACACACACACAATATGACTTTGTTGTGAAAGTGTAGAGGGATGGGATTACTTAATCTCCTTGCTCAAGAGAGTAAATCAGGTGTGTAGGCTAGCAGGGTGATGTCAGAAGAGTGAAATTAGTTAACACAATGCTTCCTGCCTCAAGTGGCTTACCTCATAGAGGTAGGTACATACACACACGCACACACAGTGGTTGTGATGAAGGTGCTTTAATCAAAGTTCACTACCCTCGGGACACAGTTTATTGTTGTGACGGTTCCACAACAGATTGTTGTGATATAACAAATATAAGATGTTGCCATTTACATCAGTTCCCCTTGCCTGGGGTTGTTTTGGCGTCTTAGATCATAGAGCTTCCTTTTTGCTACAGTGTTGCAATGTGTCAGTTGGCTTGAAGTGTCTGTCGAATAGACAAACCAAAAATTAGGAAAAATTAGCTTCGGTATTGCTCAGCATAATGAGAATTTCATGACATCTAATCATTCGAAGTGCATGTCAGAGAAACACATTAATGATAATGAGTTGTGTATTTTTTTTATGATGTTCTGGGCCCAGTTGTTCAAAATAAATCTGATCGGATTTCGGCTATTGGATTGGGTCAAATCTTGAAAATGGGTTGTTCAAAGGGAAAAAAAAGATCCTGAAATCGGATTGGATCACGTAATCTTCATCTTGGTTTTGATCCGGATAAAACCTTCACTTTGTGTTGTTAAAAACTTTTGAGTTGGTTTGGGATACATTTGATCCAAAAAAATAGGATTACCCTGATCCCAACAGTAGGGTGGATTTCAGGCACAAAATGATTGTTTGTATTTATGTGTTTGTCGTGGATAAGATGAGGGGTCTGATAATAATGGAAGGGGATGTTTGTATTGTTTTACTGTGGTGTTTAGACAACACAGTCAAAGCTACCTCAGGCCACCTATTCAAACTGTTGTTCTTTACACAGCCACGAGGCCAGATTGTGATATAGTTCCATTTAGAAACATAGGTAATCTGGATTTCGTAATCCTGAAAAGGTTGTATCTGGATCAGGTTGATCCAATCCTCAATTGCTTTGAAAAACAGGCATAAAAGAAACATGGATTACCTGATCCTGGATTTCCAAATCCGGATCATTCTTATACAGATTAAACTTTCTGAACAACTGGGCCCTGGTGCCAGTGCGGACAGGATAGGGTAAAGGTTGATGCTCTGCGATGTTCTGGGGCCTGGTCAGTGTTAAGTGCAGTCCTCTGTGTTTGTCTGTTACTCTGTACGGTACGGACAAAATACGGTACCACTGCGGTACAGTGTAGTTCCAATGAAGTGTGGTACTCTGTGAGGTTCCTGGTACCTGGTTAGTGGTCAGTATGAAGTGTGATTCTGTGATATTCTGGTAGCCAGTGTGGTTAGCCTGAAGCCTGCAAGCCAGTTGCAAATAACAGACACAGACACACAGGTGTGTATGTACATATAAATAATGTAGAACACTCAAGCCTGATTTCTTATGTTTATTGAGAAACCAGAGGGGAAAAAAAAACACTCAAATCTCAGTTACTCCACAGCTCTTATTAAAGCATTTTAATTCTGCGCTAGAAAAGTGCACTTACAGTTCCACCTAGAAGAACACACACACACACACACACACACACACACACACACACACACACACACACACACACACACACACACACACACACACACACACACACCTATGGTGAACAAAGTCAGACTTAAAAATAAAAAATCTCAATGGGGACCAACATAAGCACAAACTTACACACAATGTGTGATTAACAGAACTTCTTTCGTACATTGGTCTGTATGCACATTTTAAAAATGGAATATTTACAAAAATATAACAAAGATAATCATGGTAAGACCTTGATGATGCAACAATTATGTATGTACGTATGTGTGTGTGTGTGTGTGTGTGTGTTGGGGTGGGGTGGGGTTGGGTAGGGGGTTGTGTTTTGACAGACAAAGCCATTGAATTCACAGCTGTCTTTTCCGAGACCAGACAAAAAAAAAAGTTTCTGGAACTGATACAGAAATGGGACTGACCAACCAGGTTGAAAACTTCTAGTGAGCATTGCATTTATTTGATAATTTCTTCCATCTTCACAATAGACCTTTTTTGTATAACCTTCACTTTTTTTTTTCTTCAAAAATATAGATATCGATTTCAAAGTCCTAGCAGATATTTCTACGTTGTACCTATGTACAAAGGTATGTTAGCAGGTAACATAGTGTTCATCATGGAATTCTTCTAGAAGAGTTTGCATGTGAGTCTCTCCACTATTCCAGTTGTGGTAGCTGTTCTTGTCCATGTGCACACAGTTCTCACTTGTGTAAGTGTTGTTATTATATTCCAGTTTTGGCACATCTTTATAAGAATGTGGTTCCACTTCAAGTTGCAGAGGGACAACTCAGGATACACGATCGCATGGGTACCGAGCAGAAGCTACATTTGCTTTTGTACCCACTCTTTACATACACACAGGTGAACACACAGGTGAACACACACGCACACGCAGACCCACACACACTAATAATTGCTCAAGCATAGATAACTAGGTAAAAAGGTCAAATGAAAGGGGGGAGGTATCATCAGTTATGCCAGCATCACAGTGAGTCAGGGTGACATTACGGGACTTGTGAACCAACCATTCCAAACACTAATGTTACCCCATTTTCATCTCCAATGCACAAAATGATTACCTATGAAATAAACCTTACACGGTGAGAATAGCTGAATTTAGTTGCTGGCAGTAACATATGTCAAGGTTTCCCATAGGGAATGGTTTCAAGTAAGATGACATAAAGCACATCAAACAAAGACAACGCAACAAGGGAAACTACACAACAATGGGTGTAGGTTTTTTTTTTGTGAGTACTACATTAACTAACCAGAAGGTTAGCATCATCACAAAATGTGATTTTAATCAAATCACTCGAAAAAATGTTCATACCAATATGTGGTATGATCACTGTTACTTTATTGCACCATGATATGGAGTTGAACCTCCATTCCCCTTTCTACCACACACAAACACACACATACACTCGCATACACACACACACACACTCGCACACACACACACACTTGCGCGCACACACACACACACACACAGCACGCACACACACACACCTTTTCATTGTTAAAGATTAAATGCATTCACGTAAGTTTACATACTGGTCATACTTTCACCACTGCAGGCATGGAATGCCTTCAGCATGTCTGCAGACTTAAGTAACACTTCTATACACACAAACACACACATCGTCTCTGTCTCTCTCTCTCTGTCAGAGAGTGATGTAACCCTCTCTAAGCTGAGCTCAGTACTGGAGAATGAGAAGCAGAATCAATGGATGTCCACTGCTGGGAAGTTGTGTGATAAGAGCTCACCTTTACCCCCACCCCCCTCCTACTCTCTGCCCAGGCACCTGCCTCTCTGCTGGGGGACAAATCTGTCGAGGACTAGAAAAGGCAAGCCTGAATGGAACTAAGGCTTTTAACGATGCTTCTGTCTGGAGTTAAGATGTGTCCATGTGTGGTGTTGACACGACACCATGAAGGGGTTATATACACAAACATAATCCACACACACTCTCTCTCTCTCTCTCTCTCTCACACACACACACACACACACACACACAAACAAACTTAAACACTCACACGGCAATCCTGCTACCTATAATTAGGGCAAATCATTAAATGAGATCTTAGGAGATGTGTCATGTTAAATGTCAAACAGTTGCAATGGGAGGGTGGGGGCACACCCCACATCACAACAACACAATAATAATATATCAGTGAACTCCACACAGCCAGAGACTTCAATGCGTCACACACTGCAGAGGAAGGACAGATATTTCCCCAGAACCAGACCCAGAAGACTGCAGTCTTACACACACCCTAAGCCAATAACAAAGCAGGAGCAGCTGTAAAACTCGCCGCCACGGCACTGCAAAGCCGCAGACGATACATCAGTGTTTGATACAGCTGCTCAGCCAAAGAAAGCCGACTGTTTCTTCATTTCTTGTCAAAGTGAGGGGCCCTATGGCTAGACAGGAAACACATGGTCACAGAGACAAATAGTGCCAGTATCTGGAATGAAACAAGCAATTTAACAAAGCAAGCTGGAGAAAGGATGCGAGACGACTGTGGACCACAACAGCTCGGTCAGAAAAAGACGAGATTACATTAGAGCCTCTTTTGTCATCACTGCTGAGTGACAGGCTGGCCTTGCTATCTCCCTCTTTCTCCTTCCCTCCTTTCCTTTCCTTCCCTCCATACTCCCTTACTCTCGCTCTCCCTCTCTCTACCTCTCTTCTCTCTCTCTCTCAAAAACTTTGCTAGAAGTTCATTGGAGTCACACAAACCTGTACCAATCTTCTGTACAGAAGGGATCCAAGGCTGCTCTCCTTCAACAGATCTCTGCGTCTCTATGGCATTCAGAAGGGGAAAAAAAACCCTTGAATTCCCCAGTGTAAACACTTAGGGGCGGCTGGATGGTTGCAAAAGCTGCAAGGTCTCATCTATTGAGATGGCATAACAAAGAGATCTACAAACATGCAGCTATTCAAATATCAGAGCGCAGAAACAGTCATGTGCTTTTCTGAGCAAGACGACAAAATCCACTGGGTAAAGATACGGTGTTTTCCCAGTTCAACACCAACTCCATTCAACTCCACTGTATCCATCCATCACATCCATCACCTGCAGCTTCAACTCCTCCACTGTTCCTATGGCAAATTCCACCCTGTGATGGTGTGACGTGATGGTGTGACATGACGAGCCAGAACACGGCCAACTCGACACAGGAGCCATTAAGAGACTCCCCGAGCACGGCCGACGCCTATCAAAACAAGCTCCCAGACTTCAGCACTTTGCAATATAAGCTCAGCTCCACGTGACGACACCTGTGCATTTAGCACACAAATATGTGCAAGGTCCTGCAGGACACCATCTTGCATACTGGTACAGGCTTCTGTGTGCTTACACACACACAAACACACAGACACATACACACACACACACAATACCTATTTTACCACAAGGTCTGGTTTTCACTGTCCCCTTTCCAGACAGAGAAACAGTTATTGATATGTTAAACACTAGGCCTTTGACAGTACTTTCAAGTCCCTTCTATATAGTCAACGAGAAATCAAACACACACACACACACACACACACAGACATACACACACAAAGCCTCTGGGAAGGGATCAGCACCGCTCTGCTTAACATCACTTCAAACACACTCACTCACACACATAAACACACACACACTGAGACAGAACAAAGGCCAGGCACCTTGCCAATTAGTATCAGAGTTCATTTGATTCACATGGAAATGCACATGAACTCTGCTCATCAGGCACACACGCACACACACACACACTATACATAAATATAGAAATTGAGATTTCTTGCTAAGTTTCCTCTACTGTGGAAGAGAGGCCCAAGCAACGAGACCACACCCCCGGTAACAGTGAGAGAGATGTCCATATTTGGGCACTGGGCAGTCAGAGTCCCTCCTCATAGATAGCTGAATAGTGGGAGCTTCAGTTGTCAGTTTTCTCCTCACCCAAATCCCTTTCTTTGTCTTTTGATATTTGTTCTAAAGTGCCATTCAAATGCAGGTGAAATGCAGTTTCTAAGAGAAAGAAAGAGTGAAATGTAGTGTTGGCAGACTGAGAGGGAAGAAATGGCTGGGTTACTGGCACACAGTTTTTTGGGGGGAGAGGCTACTGAGGAGAGGAGTGTGTGTGTGTGTGTGTGTGTGTGTGTGTGTGTGTGTGTGTGTGTGTGTGTGTGTGTGTGTGTGTGTGTATGGGGGGGGGCGTTTGGGGGTTAGGTTTAAGGGGTTCGAGTCAACTTGTTTATGTTCCTTTCCCCTCCCTCCCTCTGTGTGCTCTCTCTCTCTCGCTCTCTCTCTCTCGCTATCTCTCGCTCTCTGTCTTCCTTTCTTCCTCTTTTGTTTGTTATTCCCTGGACTGGTAGAAGAGAATATATCCAGACTCGGAATTCTTGGAAATGTCAGAAGTCAAGCCGTAGAATTCCTCGATGGCCTGTGCATCGATTTTCTGCAACATGAAGGGGAAACAAAGCCAGAGAGAGAGAGAGAGAGACATGTAAAGACACAAAAGTGATAGTGAGAGAAAGACAAAGAAATAAAGAGAGAGAGAGAGAGAGAGAGAGAGAGAGAGAGAGAGAGAAAAACAGAGAGATCAAGTGGTCATTGGTTAAGAATGAGCTAAATAGGGATGATTCATGCACACTCAGGCAGACACAAACACATTTGATGTGGGGTACGCACCTCCACTATGTCGTCATCAAACAGCAGCCAGAAGCCGTGGCTCTTCACTATGGTGATGTAATGTCCTCTGTTCGGCCCACTGACAGTCACACACACGCACGCACACACACACACACACACAGTTTTTCATTAAATGTGAATACAAAAACCCTACCAGTTGTTTACCAGAAGCACAAGGACAAACCGACCACACAGTGTGCAGCACCCGATAGCCTGAGGGCACATGACTGCGGTGTCAGAGGATGACCAGATGAAGAGGAGTGTAAACCTCAGAGGCAATAAAACACAACTAATTGAGCCAGTGGTATTGGAGCCAAGGAATATTTCTCTAATGGTGTTTGTGTGTGTGTGTTTGTTCTTATATCCCTTTGCAGACGGCCCATTCTAATTTTTATCAATACCCCAAAAACGTACCATAGGCTTTCTGATGGCGTTCAGTCTAATAACTCAGCAGGAAGCCATACCCCAACCAATTTTATCAATGAAAACTTCCTCAAAAATTTTTTGCGGTCACATCATAGGCTTTCTGGATGACGATATGATTGGTTAAGGGATTTATATGGCGACCTACTAAGAATTTCTTTGTTCTATTTTTGAACGATGAAGGAAAAATCAAACGAGTTGACGTCTCCCTCCACGTATTTTTGCTTGTAAGCTGGTATGCTATGTATGGTTTAGCCAAGGCAATAACACTTACTGTAGTGAGCTCTGAGACTAATGCTACCTCTCCAAGCAATATTGGAGTCCTCCAGTGACAATAATACTTTTTTAGTGAAAAGAGTCATGGTTGGTGGTGATTAGGATTATGTGGAAGTAATGTAAAAATAAAACTAAACAACCTATTCACTATCAGACCTGTCATTTTTTGTTATTTTAGATGGAGGGAGAGAAGTCACGTGCAACTGGGGTGAAAGCAGCCCGACTGCTGATGGCAAATATGACCCCAAGGACCACGATGGCATGGACATGGGACATGGATGGGTAGCTTCTGGATGAAGAAGAAGACAATGATGTGCTACAGGAGGAGATAATCTCCCATCAAACCCCAGCTGGGTAAGCATGTTTGTGTGTGTGTGTTAGTCCATCTGGGCAAGCACATTTCTGGTTGTGATAAGAGTGTTGCTTATAACAATAATGAGAGGGATTATAGTGATAATAGTTTGGTTAGATTTGTAATTCAATTTCTATATTTCTTATCTGACAATTTCTTTTATTTTGAGTTTGGTCAAGTCCCATGTCAGATAGAAAGCATACACTTTGCCTATCCTTCCAACACCGACAGAGACGCCAACTCCAATAGCATTTACACCCCATCGTCTGCTAGGCTTAGATGGACACACGCATGCACACACACACACACACACACACACACACACACACACACACACACACACACACACAACCACACAACCATGCCACAGCTGTCACAATGCACACACCACGGATCTGGTGTGAATGTGGCGTTAGTCTATCACCTTATGTGTAGGGCAAATGATATCGATAATTAGATATTGTATCGAATTATATGCTGTATGGTTGTTAAATGTATTGAATTTCTTCTAACGTTTTAATTGTTTATATATATATGTATGTGTGAATGTTCGTATGAATTGATGTTTTGTTCACCATGTAAGATTTGTTGATCTTTGTTATACTGTTGTCTTGTCATTCTTGTAGTTCTAATAGTTACTGCATGTTTGTAAACATATGTTTATGTTATTTACCTGAAGTTGTTGTTCCTGGTTATTTAATCACATTGTTTAAGACTTTTCTAAATAAAATGATTTATTTCCCCTTTAAAGTAAACCTAACACATGTGCCAGTGTCTCTATATTCTTGTTTTCATAGTAGAATGAAGCACATGGAAAAAAGCAGTTACAATCAGCTAGTCTGTCTTTCAGCCTTTATCTGTCCTCCCCACAATTGATTTAGCCTCTTCAGAGTACAGTAAGACATCCCATATTGAGCTTGTTTTGATGGTAAAACATCTTATTTTTGTTACATGACCATTATATCTGTATTTTTAGGTCAGATGCCAAACCGGGAAATGAAAACATTCTACTCTTTAAAAATTCTACTTGTTAGTGTTATGAGTAAATTAATCATAACTTCTGAACCAAAGGTGATAAATTGATTCTGTTTTTTTCACTGAGGAGAACACAACACTGGCTATCCTTTGCACACTATATCTACAACAGACATTAGGTGAAAAGAAAGATTCATCTTGACAAATTGATATTTTCACGTTTTTTGATGTTGAATTTTGAAGGTTTTGTTTAAAAACAATGTGTGGTACACTCAAATGTATTAACTATGATGTGTACCTATGATATATATATACCATTTTAAAGGGCTAGTTCTCCTGATTACAATGGTGGGTATATCTTATCTCTGTCATGTGTAGCATGGCCACACAATAAGCCTTTTTGTCTCACAAGGGCATCAAGTATGAAAAAACGGAATGTTTTGTGCCGTCTACAAAGGTCTAATAAATTTATCATAACTTTTGAACAAAAGGTGACACATTGATTCTGTTTTCATCACTGAGTAGAGGACAAAATTGTGAATCTCCCATACACTCTATGTTTTTCTCTATCTACAATAGAAATTGGGAGAAAAATGAGATTAATCTTGACAAACTGATATTTTTAAGTGTTTTTGGGGTTGAATTTTAAAGATATTTTTTAATAATTATGTATGTTCTCCTCAAACTTATTAATTATATTTTATACCATTTGAAAGGGCTATTTCTCCTGATTACAGTGGTGTGTATATTGTATCTCTGTCATGTAGCATAATCATACAATAAGCCTTTTTGTGCCATAAGGCCATCAAGTATGAAAAAATGGAATGTTCGGCACAGTCTGCAAAGGGATATGCATGTACATGTTTTCTATATGACTGCCGATGCATATGTAGACTGTAGCTCTCTCTCTGTGTGTGTGTGTATGTATATGTATGTATGCTTATTTATGTCTGTGCAGTTGTTTGAGAGTAGGCCTATATGAGCATGTGACTGTGTGTGTGTGTGTGTCTACCTGCCGCAATGGACCACCACGGCCACCAGGTCGTACATGCGGTCGAGGTTGATGGCGTCGCCGGAGGTGTTGAAGAGGCGCAGCTCCAGGGGGAAGACCACGCGGTAGGACAGCTTGGTGTAGCGGTGCAGCTGCTCCATGTACTTAAAGCGCTTCAGGTGCAGGGCCAGGATCATGGGCAGCTTCTTCACCCGCATCCTAAACACACACACACACACATACAGGTACATTTTTAAAAGAAAATGTGTTTAAAAGGACGACACAATCCCTAGTCTTCTTCAGTCGCTGCCTTGGCATGCCCCCCAGAACCCCCTAAGATTGTCGGGTACCACTACATGTGTATTTCAGATCTTTGGGAAACACTGTGCACAGACAGACACACACACACGCACACAAACACACACAACACACACAGGCACGCACGCACGCACTCACACACACTAACCTTTTCTGGGCCTCCTGTTTGCTGCAGCATGTTTCACAGTAGTATTTATACTCACTGCACAGAGTCTCTGTATTACTGAAGTCCCTGCAGGGAGACACGGTAAAAAGAGTGCAAATCAGAAACACTTTAAAACATTTTTTATATATATATATATATAAAAATAAAAATATATAAAAAGAGTGCAAATCAGAAACACTTTAAAACTGTGAGTGTGTTTCAAACAAATGACCAACATGGTCAAAAATGTATTGTGTGTGTATGTGTATATATATATATATATATATATATATATATATATATATATATATATATATATATAACCTGGAGGGATTGGCTTAATTCTGAATAACGGTAATGAAGTAGCTCTGGTAAAAAAAGTTCTCACCATTCCACATCAATGCTTATGAATGGTAACTATAACAACCATAGTAGGACGACAGTTGTGCCTGGAAGCAGGCTTCACAACAATGGAATCAACTGTAAACAAGACAACTGTCCATGCTATCTCTGTTAGGGCCAAAGAAAGATGTAGAACAAACTGAACAAGTCGGCTTCTTTTTAAACGGAACTGCTTGTTTCCTTTGCGTGCTATAAAGGCATGACTATTGCCTATAGTGGCAACCAGATGATAAGCGGGATAATGGCCTTCGAGGTGTCCTGTTATACAGAATTAATGGACTCGGGTGGAGAAAACTAGTAATTTGCCTCCCCCCTCGTCCATTAATTCCGTATAACAGGACACCTTGACGGCCGTAATCCCTTAAACACACTTTATGTGTGTGTGTGTGGTGAGTGGTGTGTGTGTGTGTGTGTGTGTACCTGAGGCAGTGTGTTATTGACGTGTTCTGCTCCACGTCCACAGACAGATCAAGGGAAGTCCTCATCCTTGCTGCTGACCTGTAGAACAATAAAAAGAATGCACAGGTGAGTGTGTGTGTGTGTGTGTGTGTGACCTGTTGGGAGGGGTCAGGTTCCACTCATGGTTGCACCTGCTTCTCAGTCTTTTCAGACTGAATTTATGAATACATCAACAAACGCCAAGCACACACACACACACACACACACACCACACACTCGAGACACACACTCGTCTTTGATATGCTGATAGGGGTGTAGCTCTTAAGAGGGTGTTGAGTGTGTGTTTGGCTGTGTGTGTGATCATTTCTCTATGTGTCTATGAATCAGTGTGTGTAGGTGGGGGTCATCTGAGAACGGCCACAGAGAGGACAAAAGCTCCAGACAGAGTGACGCAGACATGGCTTCCCGCAAGTGAACACACACACAGACACGGGTTGTTTTTCAGGACAAACTAATCCAGTCCCCTCAGGTATTTAATTCTGGTATTACTGGACATCAAATGGCACTGCTGGAACTGACACCTACACCATCAGAGTCAGACAAAACAGGGGGTATGTAAGAGAAGAAAAGGAGAAAAATAAAAGTCATGGAGTAGTTCTGGTGAGGTGACATGGGAAAAGGCTCCAGTGTGAGTTATGCAAACAGGGCTTCCAGCAAGAGAACACACTTACACAGACAAGACGACACACACACACACACACACAAACACAGACCCATAAATGTGCACACACAAACACATATGTGCACATGCACACACACAAAACAAACACACACACACACACACAACAACCATGCACACAAACACAGACCCATAAATGTGCACGCACACATGCACACACGCACACACACACACACACAAACACACACACTTCTATTCCATCCCCAAACACACACCCCTGGCTCTCACCGTCTCGCAGTTGAGGCAGCGCGTCTCGTTGGTCAGTGTGCCCTGGAAGATGTCATGCACCCACGTGGGCTCGGCCTTGTTGTCGGCGTCGGCCGCGTTGACGGTGTTGTCGCCGGTGATGGCGGTCGTGCCGTTGTTCTTCAGGCGTCCGTTCTGCTTCTCCTGTTTCTTCTCCTCCTGCAGGATGTCAGCCACGGTGTTCAGCAGGTAGTTCAGGAACTCATGCGCGTCCTGCTGCATGTAGTTATCAAACAGGTCTGCAGCACGGACACACGGACACACACACAAAGAGAGAGTGTTACAGTTTCAGGGAAGTTCCAGGTATGCAACCTACCACACACACAATGTGTGTGTGTGTGTATATATATATATATATATATATATATATATATATTCACCCCTTCGATTCGATTATATATATATATATATGTATGTGTGTGTGTAGATGGGGAAAAAGCAATTTGGGGAAATGCAGAAATATTTATGCGCACACACCAAAGATACCTACAGACTGAGACATACAGTATGTATCCATGTGTGTGCATGTCTGTGTGTGTGACAGTGAATGAGTGAGTGGAAGTATGTGTGTATGTTACAGTATGTAAGCGTATGTTTGGAAGGAAGGGGTTGAATCTACAGACAGTAATACATTACAGTACAATAATACGTAAGGGATAATGTATAGAACGCCGGTCATTATTGGGAAAATAAGTCCCAACAGGGCGAACCGGACCCCGATGCGCAGCGGAGGGGTCTTGTTCCGCCCTGATTCGTCCTCCCTTCCACATTAAACCATCGTATCAGCGTCTCCAAAGTGGAGCAATCAGAATTACGCATTTTAACGCAGGTTTTGAAGGCTTCCCAAACTGACACAGTGTTTTTGGACACGGATTGGATTTGATCCGAAAATCCGTGTTGAAATTGATTCGATGTAGTGTAGCTGCAGCCTCAGACTCACACATACCTGTGGTCAGCAGCCAAGCCAGCACAGAGATATAGGCACAGGTGAGCACACAGACATGCATAGAAAAGTACACACACACCCACACACAAAAGACGCAGAGACAATATCCACCAAGTGTGTATGTGTGTGTGTGTGTGTGTGTGTGTGTGTGTGTGTGTGTGTGTGTGTGTGTGTGTGTGTGTGTGTGGTGGGGGGGAATCTGTCAGCTGACCTTACCCCAGCTTTGACAGAGCATGGCATTGTTAATTCATCTGGAGAGAAGCTCAGGATCAGACAGCAGAACAATCTCTCTCTATCCCCCAATAGCAGCGCTGGCTATCTGAGAGAGCAACCCTTCCCCCTCCTTCACTCTTCCCCCTCTTCTCTCCTGCTCCAGTCTCTCTCTCTCTCCCTCCCTCCCTGTTTCTTATTCTCTCTTTATTTCTCTCAGAGTGTCTCTCTCTCTCTCTCTAAACCTTGCTCATATCACTCACTCTGTGTCTTCATCCTCTCTCTCTCTTTCTTTACTTTTTCTCTCAGGACTCTTCATCTCCATCAGTAACATGTACTCAGTGAAGCACACCTGAATCTGTGTTTAGCCAACAACACAACTACCAAAAATCCATTCAATTGGGCTCATAAGCAGCACAGCAGGCAACCTGGCATCTGACCCTGCCGTTAGCCCTCCATAAGCAGGTCTAGGACCAGTAAGTATGTGTGTGTGCGTGTGTGTGTGTGTGTGTTGAGAGTGTGTTTGTGTCTGTGTGTGTGTGTGTGGTCGTGCCCGACCCTCTCACCATTTTCCTTGCGCAGGCGCGAGATGAACTTCTTGGGCGGGATGACGCCCACCTTCTTCTTCTGCGTGGCGATGCTGTGGAAGAGGTCGGCCAGACAGGTGAGCAGGTTCTCCTTCTTCTTCTGCTGGGCCTTGTACGCCAGCACGTTCTCCCGGAACGGCCGGCAGAAGTACAGCGCCTGCAGCACCGAGTTACAGTAACACGTGTTCCCAAACTGAGAGAGGGAGAGCAGAGAGAGAGAGGGAGGGAGGGAGAGGGAGAGAGGGAGGGAGAGTCGGAAAGGGAGTAAAAGAGAGGGAGAAAGAGAGAGAGAGAGAGAAAAAAACAAAAGAAAAGAGAAAGAAAGGTTAGATGGGTGAGGGAATTTGGAGAGTGGGAGGGAGAGAAAGAGAGAGAGAGAGAGAGAGAGTGAATGAAGAAAACAAGAGAAGGGAGAGAGAGAAGGAAAGTGTGAGGCCAAGTGTGTTTGACAGAGCGCAAACGTGCATCTTTCATTATGGATTAGCAGGGCTCCGGGCATGCCTTTCCCCCGGTAAACACGGCGAGGGGGAAACGCCACAACGGTGAGGAGCCGGCGACAGAGGCCACCCATGGCGGCTGGTTCCCGTTAACAACACAGACAGGTGGAATCCGACGGCCATTAACACCGCTACAACTCAGCCCGATAGCGCCGACCCCTTCTGGCACTCCTGGCTATGCCCCAGCCGAGAAGCCAGGCCAAGCCAAAAAAACGGTTCTGCTTGGATGAGCACTCTCATCAGGGGAGAGGGAGTGTGTGTGAGAGAGAGAGAGAGGGAGGGGGAGGGAGAGAGAGAGAGAGAGAGAATGTTTACTCTACATGCATAAAAACGCTAGATGGTGTGGTGGAAAGAGGCATCAAAACACTGGGATGACTCATTCGTTTTGGAGCCCCCATATCTGCACCTGACTGATTAAAAAATATGGGCACGAATGGATAACACACACACACACACACACACACAAAAACACACACACACAACCTGTTTCACAACAAGTGCTGGACCTGAGAGGAACACCGACAGCGAATTGCCATGGAGACAGCAGTTTTGTTGTGGTTCCGGGCGACCCGTTTCTGACCCCTGCATTCTGAAAGGGACACCCATGTTTTTGTGTGCTTTCTTCACGGGAACCACACTGTAGGCCAAGCAAAAGCCGCAACAGAGAGAACAGAGAAAGAGAGAGAGAGAGAGAGAGAGAGAGAGAGAAAGCCCTCTGCTGTGTCACCAGGCCAAAAACAATACAGCAAAACAAAAAACGAAAAACATATTATGGATATTCATCTCCAAAAACAACACCTACAGCCACTCCACAAAAACATCAGAGACACTGAAGCATCGGAGCCTTTTGATAACTAACGGAGACTTGGCTGCCTCTCCTTCCTCCCAGAGTGCCCCTTTCTCTCGCAACACAACCAGATCGTGGGCATGATACCCATTTTAGATACACTGCTCTTGACAATATGGCTCCCTTCAAAGAAGCACAAGGCGAGAAAAAGGGAACCATTTTCTCCTTGCTGTCTTTTCTCTCCTTCCTGTTCAACTTGTTTCTTTTTTGCTTCATATTGGGGTTGAGTCTTACTGACTCAGCGTGAATGGGAGCAGTTCTCTAGGCCAAGACGGAATTTTTTTTAAAATTTGTCCTTGTGCTAGGTTTTGGCGATACTTGTTGTTCTGTCACAGCGAGTTTGGATATTTTGTGTGCAGGCCACCGATGATGAATGCCTTTTGGTAACAACATTTGGAAGGCATCGTTACCGCAAGGATGAAATGTTATCCCCTTCCTAAATGAGAACACGAAAGGCTTTTCAATTAATTGAGCTGCAGGAGGGGAAAAAAATCAATATGACATTGTATCTGAAATACGACTCGCAGGAAAATGCTGGCCAAACCAATGAGAGTACAGCCTTCATGGAAAAATACTGGGGAGAAAGAGTGACAATGCCCACGAGTATAATCTCATGTCAACACAAAAGGGACCTAAAATGAAATCTAATCAAGTGTAGATGTTGATTTAAGCAAAAAGATCAAAGCAAATACAAGCTACCTTTTTATTCTCTAGGAATATAAAACACATGCATGCAACTTCTCCTGATGTTATGTAATGAGTGAAGTGTGTGTCATTTGTTGCATAGATACTCACATTGACCAATCCAAAGTAGTGTTCATTAATGGGGAACTGCTCTGGCCCAATGTCTTTTTCCAGGGCAGAGGCATTGGTGCCCTGTGAGAAAGAAAGAAAGAAAAGAAAGAAAGAAAGAAAGACAGACATAAAGAGGGAGAGAGATAGAAAGAGGGAAAGAGAAAAAGAGAGAAAGTAATAGTGTTACTCTAGTTGATCAAAACACCTCAGAATGCCTTCTCCCACTCTCACCAACCACACACACACACATATACACACACACACACAGCTCTTCCAGCAAGTAATTATCTACCACACGTCATCGGTTATGCCAACTGCAGCCGTTCAAACACACAGGTGAGAAACCCTTTTTGGTGACTTTCCACGTCCCCTGGGCAGCGCTGAAAAAACACTGGGCAAGGTCAGCGGTCCGCCAACCAGCCGGCGAGTCAAGACAGCCAGCCCCAGGCGGTGGGGGTAGGAGTGGGACGAGGGGGACGCAGACATGAGCGTACAGCCTGTTCTCTTCAGACCGGAGTCACGACCACCGCACGTCGCCTCGAGGCACCGCACTGGCGTGAGTGGGATGAGACAGACGGACAAACACACACTACAGCAGCACGTCAACATCCAACAACGTCCCCGATTGGTGGCTCGATTTTGACCACGACACCTGCGTGTGTAAACCTCAGACACAGATACAAGCCATGCGTGCGGAACGGGTGGTCGGGAGGGGGTAATGGGGCACTAGGGCATGGTGCCAGCTCTGTGCCAGCCCGCCTTTTTAGAGAGCTACAGGGCGAGTGAGGAGAGGGGAGTTTGCCAGATTGTGAGACTCCCCGAGATTAGCAAAGAGAATGCGAGCAATAAGACCTTGAATTTCCCCTTGGGGATCAATAAAGTATCTATCTATCATCTATCTAAGACCTCCACCAGTCATGTGACAGGGCAGATATGCAAAGACTGCATAAATACTGACTTTTTTCTGCCCACAGAAAGCCCACGCTGTGCCTTGCCATATTTCATGGCTTTCACTTCATCAAGTAAACCCCCCTCTAAAGTCATTTGCGGTGCCCACAACTTTTACCTTAGCATAATAGCTTCAAACTTATTTTGATGTTGCCCTGACTTTTTTTCATGTTACACTGATATGGAGCATCGGTCATCACCGATGCACACATTGTTGTCCTGGGTATGAACGTGGAACGTGGCCCTATTCCTCAGCTTTATGAATAACCAATTTGGATCAGAAGAGTCAGAGAGTTGATTCAGAACCCAAAGAAACTTTCCAGCCTCACTGGAAAGTTACGCTGAAGCAGAGAGAGATGGCTTCTCAAAGACTACATTGATGTGAGAACACAAGCACTTCACTAATTAAAAGTCCTCTCAGAGTGGTCTTGATTGCCTCAAATATCACAACGATTTTGACGAACACGATACGGCTGCCTTTATGAAGGGAACAAAACCACTTCTGACTGTGTGTCAGATGGATGACATATGACTGACAACAAATCCCTCCTCCATTATGAAGTACGGTGCATTTAGCGGTTGGCTGCCTTCATCTGATGGCAGGAAGCAGTCTATGTGAATGCCTGGCGGATGGAAACACTTTTCTCCTCCCTCTTCCCCACCACTCCGCTCTGCTGAGATCTGAATACCCAGCAGATTTTTTGACAGGAGCGACGGGCCACTTATGAGTACACAAAAACCGCCGACTTCCCAGAGCCAGACAAAAGCCATGTCGCTGCTAAAAGAGAAGCATCAAAGATGTTAAGAGATGCTTTGGACCTCAAATGACAGCAGTTTTTTTTTTTTTCATGCAATCTCTGAAGCTCAGAATGTTGGCTCGGATTCTCTCACTTCTGTTGGGGCTCGGAAGAGGGAAACGCCGATATGAAGACACAAACTGAGGCTGAGAGAGGCTGACCAAAGGGCTCTTCTGAATATCTGCATGAGACTAGAGGAGGCAAACACCTTTTATGCAGATAGGATCATGGGCACTTTAAAAAAAATAAAATTGCAATAACCTTGCCATTCAGATGAGTCCACGCTGATGTGACAAGGTAACCTTCCTTACACACACACACACACACACGTTCTCACATGGTGTGCCAGAGCTGTGTGTGCGTGTGTGGGAGAGAGTGGTCAATACTCAGTCACCCAAGCCTCTCGTTGCGGCCTCATTAACTCCCCTGCATTAACACCGCACTGAGTCATAATAATGGCCCAGTAATTGACCCTCCGAAGCAGCGTCCTCATTTCCTGTCCCGGCTGTACGCACAGCCGTGTCCTAGCCAGCCGATTGACCACTGCAGCAACGGTGGCAGGCAGGTACCTGTGCAGAGAAAAGTCATCAAATCCCCCCTGAGGAATGGGCTTATGCAATGCTGGCACATGGGGTGTGTGGTCTAGGCTGGAGCATGTTTGTGGAACATACACAAAACGGTTTAATTAATCAGTAATACTTCTGATTAAGCCGAGCCGATCAGAGGCAGGCACTCTAGTCTTAGACAGCGTGCTTGGGGCGCCCATTTGCACAATGTCAAATTAGTCGTTATCTGTGATAAAGACGGATCCTTTTTGTACAGCGACTTATTACACAATATAATCAGTGTCCATGCATTGGGAACCCATTCTGTACATTTGAGAGGCTGTGTAAATTAATTTAGTCTCCAGTTTTGTAAAACATGGACAATGCAGATGAGCAATACACCCATAAAGGGACATCCACAACATCTCTGATCAGTGATGGCAGTACTCCATTTGGGAAATTCTTGAAAATATTGATGGAACCAAGACATCTAGATTATTGGTCCTGTGTGGTGTACATGTCAGCCATCTTCTACAGCAGTGAAGTGGTTACTTTTGACATCAATGATGATACACAAGACACAAGGCTTTCATTTTCTTCAAGTTTTCCAACAGAGACAACTGCTGTTGTCATTGTCCATACAATTAACTCAAACTTGTTGCTCATCTAGCAAATCGGTCATTGAGCTTGAAAGGCTTTGGAAGGCTACTACTGAATGGCTTCGTAGTATATGACGTCATGGACATATGTAACTCTACTGTAGCATTCTCAGCTGATCCTACGACACGTGACTAGACGCTACAGAACGTTCACTGCATGTGCACGTGGGTCCAGTGTGGTCATATTTAAAATGCAAATGAACACTGCAGACATATGATATAACAGAAGTTGGTCCTTTATTCCACACATTAGGCCGGTGACCCTTTCTTAACCCACTTCTGCTCTGTCAAAACATCGGCTGCTTGACACCATGATTGCATTCCTGCCCAGAGCATCACCCATTGACTCTTGACCACGACAGATGTTTACTAGCTCCCAGGCAGACTCTGTTACATGTTGCATGCAACATCAGTATGCGCAGGTCATGCATTTTGAGCCGAGCACACAACCAGGCCGTCCCCTATTTCACGTTTTATCGCTAAATCTCCACGTCAAAGCCATTCCCCATGCACGTCCCTGTCGATAAAACATCAGAGGCCGCGGACTTAGCCGAGATCAAACGGCATGAGCAGTATCATATGTTTTGCTAAAACAGGAGCCGTTGGTCGAAAGCTAGCTAACAATTCAAAGGACACATTACTCACCATATTACAAATGGAGGCGATAT
This sequence comes from Alosa alosa, assembly GCF_017589495.1. Taxonomy (NCBI): domain Eukaryota; kingdom Metazoa; phylum Chordata; class Actinopteri; order Clupeiformes; family Clupeidae; genus Alosa; species Alosa alosa. The sequence goes on from NC_063197.1 coordinate 13,249,665, forward strand.
TTCTGACAGTCATTTAGTTTACAGGGTCCCCCTCACAGCCATCGTTGTGAAATAAACATGATTTCAAGTAAAGGACAATGGTGGAAATGAATTTCGCAGCACGGGCAAGAGGCCAGGCTGCAATCCCAGTTGTAAAGATGCAAATGCCACGGCTAAACACCAGGCAATCCTCGCCGTTCGCCAACACCAATGTGTTGGTATGTGCTGCGTGCACAAAACAAAAGAGAAAGCGGTCTTTGGTGGCTATGTTAGTTCATTTTTGCTAGCGATTACAATGTCCTTGATGAAAAATGACGGCTGTATTGAAAGTAAACATCAGCAGCTAGCAGCGGCAGGTTGCTAGCAATGGATTAGCCTACATCCTAGACGTAAGGACCTCACATGCCCCGCCCACTCACTAGAAAAGATGCTGGAGGAAAGTTCCTGTTTGAAAGACAGCGCCAGTGGACCAATCCTAGCTGAAATGGACCAAAGTAGTCAAAGCGGCGACCAATAACATTTATAACAGAAACCACTTCCCCTTCACTGTTAAAGTTCTCCACATCTAGGCTACTGAAGGCTTAGTACAAAAGTAGGCTAATGTTGAAGATATGACCAAGAAAGCTTTTATGTTAAATGGAGATAAATTATCTACTGATGGCTTAGGCTACTATGAAAACAGTGTTGTGGATGTGATCAGGGATTTTCTTTATTTTTTAGCTTGAAGTAAAAAGAATACTATTATTTTATCATTAAATAGAAATGCCATTCTATGACTATATGATATAGGGCTAAAGTGTTTATTCCTTGTGCTATAGGTAGGGGGTTTCACACATCAGCCAATCTACAACCAAGCCTATTTACCGTCAAAACCAAAATCACTAACAAATCACAAACCACTCACAAAAACATCACCAACAGAAAAGCCTTTCAAAAGCATTTCACTGAGGTTATCAAGCAGACAACTTCCTTCATACGTGTTTCAACGCCATAAATTGTTGAATTACGCCATGACACCTCAAGACTCACCCATAGACATAATATACATTGTAATACATTGTATATTATACATCTATGGACTCACTCCCCTCCACAGTCATGATGGGTCCTATACCAACAAATATCAACAACGAACCAAACCAAACAACACAAAATCACCAACAAAGCAGCCTCTGTGCGCAACAAATATAGCAAGTGCTTATATGCACATAGTGCACATACTACCTTACCATACAACAAGCGAACATCTGCAGCCATACAGACCAGTAGATAGCCTATTCACACAAATAAGTGTATACACATGAAAAATAAAAATGGATTCAACAGGTTTGAGTTGCACTCTACAATGAAATCACATAAAAGATGCTGAGAGGTGGCAGGTGATAACATTAGCATCTTTACAGTAGCCCTAATGACTTTCAAGTCTTTCGAATGAAATGGATAAATGGTCCTAGCAGAAAACAATCACTTTATGTGCTTCTTTGCAGTCCTTGAATTTCCCCAAAACTTTATATGTTTGGAGATTATTATGTGTGTGAGTCTTTGTTGTGTAGGCTTGCAGGGATGGGACTTAGGTCATGTGACTACTCTCACCTCTCTCTAACAGGTACACCTGTGTTTGTCTGGCCCTGATGAAGACTTAAAGCTGAAACGCATAGGCATTGTAGCCAGTAAGAAAAGCTTTTTATTTTTAAACAGTGAGTGTCTCAATTTTTTTTTTTTTTCATTGAATCACTAATGTTCAGCTAACTTTAAGCTCCAATAAATAAAATATCACTTAGTTCATTAATTATTAATCAATTAATTAATTAATTAATTAATTCATTCATATGCTCATCCACTCATTCATCATTCATCCATTTCGTGCGATTTCGCCTCTAGCATTTCCCCTTTAATAGACCTCCCCGTCACGTGGTCCACTTCTTCCGCTTTCACGCAAGTCTTTCAGAGCGGCATGCTTAGGTGGAAAGACTGCATCTATGGTGGCTCCGTGTGAGAAGTTATAAATGTAAGTTTTTACAGAATTTATTTTGGTCATTGAACAGCTTTTTGTTTTGTTGCTCTATCTCAGTAATTGCACATGATTTGTCCGAGCTCATTACAAGCATGTGAGGTGAAAAACTGTGTTCTTTCACTTACTAGGAAGCTACTTATTTTAGTAAGCTAACGTTAGCACGTTTAGGTGGTCGTAGGCCCGGTCGTTTTGCTTATCGTACCAATTGAATCTAACCTGAGTATCCACGAAGAGCAGGATGCGAATGTGAAAAACGCACAAAACTTGACTAAACACAGTAGTAAAGCGATCCAGTAGGTCAGTACTTTAATGATGGCTAAGTTGCAGATATTGTAATGGCTTCTTTCCACGTGGTTGGGGTATGAGGCTAGTCGGTCTAGACTAGACGCACTTTGCCTGCTAGCAGATGACTTGCTAAACTGCGGAAAGAAAGCTGACAGCACTTTATGAGTGCAAACAAATCAAGTATTGCTAGTAATACTCTTCAGACCATTCTGACCTCGTCTAATGCATTCTTATTCAAAACAGGATCTTGGGTCATTATGAACCTAAAGGTCAAGAATGGAACGAGTAGTTTCAGAAAGGAAGCACATAGGTAAGTCAAAACAAAGTCTAATTTTATTTCTTGTAACTTAACCCCTTTTTTGCCCATTTAAGACTCAAAAATGTCTTAAGTGTCAAACACAGGGGGGTAGAAGAGTTCTCTCATAAACCTAAAGTAAAGGCTGTCACCTTACTTTGGATCCTGTCGGGAGAAACACTTTCAGTTGACCACTGAGACATATCTGTGTGTGTAAAGGAAGAATGTATATGGGTGTGCTTTTCTCAGTAGAAATGCATTAGGGATCCTTCATCAGAATAGTTGAATATCATCTGCAATGATTAAATACAACCATGTGGTTTTGTTATCACTGAGTGCAGCCCATGGTTTGCATATGTCAACAGATGACAATGCTTTTTTGAGAATTTGGTTCAGTGCAAAGTATGCTTCTGTAGACACTGTCTATGTGTACTGTATGCAAGACACTATTTTAGTCATCAGCGCAGTCTGCACGGAAAGCTGATGCATGTTGACCCATGCCCACAACAGCAATAATGCAGGCATACTTTGGGGACACCCAAATGCATGTCGGCAGAAGTATACTTCCACCCTTATCTGCCAATCCAATTATTATTTCATTTCTTCCCACACAGAACTTGTGGAGTGAGCACAAGGCCACCAGCTAAGGGCATTTTGGAAGCAAGGCATGCAATGACCTGATGAGCAAATTACCGGGAAGGTAATGAAGATGTTTAAACTTTCATATGCGTGGTCCCCTTTTTTGCCCATTTAGGACTTTGTGTCCTAAATGACTAACACAGGGGGGTAGAGGAAGTCTATAGAGTCTTTCAAAAACCTAAAGCGAAGGCTAACACCTTGCTTTGGATCCTGTCGGAAGATACAACTTTCTTTAAAATGTGACATTTTTAGTTGGAAATTTCTTCCAGTTGTTTGAATGTTTCTTCTGTTGCACAGGTGAATGGTAATGTGGCCTGGCGTTGCTTGCATAGATGAGTCCTGCATTCTGCCCAGCCTACAGGTAATAAAACTACTCATGCAGTGGCTGTAGAATAACGGCATACATGCGGTGTGTGTGTGTGCATGCCTGCCACCATCCCTTCTATGCTTTGCCCACTGGATGCTGCCCGTGTGTCTAGTGGCCATTACTGGGGGGTAGAGAGAACCCTCTCTTAAACCTGGGGCAGGGGCCTTACCTCTGCCTCTGGACATGTCGGGAGGTACACGTCTTCATGCAAGTAGTGTTAGCCAGTCCATTCTTGTGCTTTTACATGTACACCCTGAGGTCTGGTCACCTCCACCAAGGAGGTGTTTGCAGTGCTGTTTGTTTGTTTAAGCATGATCACACACATTTTTGGGCCGATTTTCTTGGGCCTTACTGGAAAGGTGTAGCATGAGCCACATATTAAACCCGGTAAACTTTGGAACCGACGCGACCCACAAAGTGGCTCTGCAAAGTTAGTTTCACTTTCTCCGGTGTTGAAAGATATGGCATTTGGCCTCCGTGCAAGCCTCTGCTCTCCAAGTGCTCTTCTAGTGATGCATGTACTGATCCATTTGGTTGGCACTTTTATCCAAAGCGGCTTACATGGATCGGTTATTACGAAGGTCTCCCAAGAGCTACTCGGGGTGTAAGTGCCCTGCTCAAGGGCACGGTGGTACTGAACCCAATACTTTTCTGCCTTCCACATGCCAGCTCCTTAGCTGCTAGGCAACCACCGCCTGCCAGTCAAAGATATTGCATGTAGTTAGCTGTTAAGCGTGTGAATCTTATCTTCCTCTACTTCACTTCTTTCCCCACTCAGAATCTGTGGAGTGAGCAGAAGGTGCCCAGTGTGGGGCAGGACTTCTGACTTCTGTCTTCAAGCAGGAAAGTGGCCTGATGTGCAAATGGCTTGGGAGGTAATGAGCGGTCCTTGGCTTTCTTCATACGAGTGGTCCCCTTTTTGCCCATTTAAGACTTTGTGTCCTAAATGACTAACACAGGGGGGTAGAGGAAGTCTATAAAGTCTTTCAAAAACCTAAAGCGAAGGCCAACACCTTGCTTTGGATCCTGTCGGAAGATACAACTTTCTTTGAAATGGGTCATGGTTAGATTTTTCAGATTTTGTTTCCGGTCTGGTTTCAAATGTTAGTTTCTGGTTTTGTTATCTACAACAAGAAGTGTTTTTGGTGTGGTTTTGGTGATATTGGGTTTAGTAAAATGTTTAATTTTGCCATCTTCATGTCTTCCTACCCAGAGCTCATGGTATGATCAGGAGCCAAGCTTAAAGCAGGACCTCTAACTGGAAACAAGGCAGTACGTCACCTGACATGCAGATGACTTAGAAGGTAATGAAGTTTCTTGAATGTCCTTCATATGAGTGGTCCCCTTTTTGCCCATTTAAGACTTTGTGTCCTAAATGACTAACACAGGGGGGTAGAGGAAGTCTATAGAGTCTTTCAAAAACCTAAAGTGAAGGCCAACACCTTGCTTTGGATCCTGTCGGAAGATACAACTTTCTTTGAAATGTCATGATTTAGATTTTCAGACTTTTTTTCTGTTCTGGTTTCAAATGTTAATTTCTGGTTTAATTACCTACACCAAGGAGTTTTTGGTGCGGTTGATTGGTTGAAGAGGATTAACTTTCCCATCCTCTTTATTTCTACTTACCCAGAGCCCATGGTATGATCAGGAGCCCAGCTTAAAGCAGAACCTCTAACTGGACGAAAGGCAGGCCGTTTCCTGACTGTTTGGAAGGTAATAACGTTTCTTGATGTCCTTTATAGGCTTGGGTATCGAGTATTGGTTGGAACCGGGATTATCTTTGCATTTTTCCCGGAATCGTTGAAAAGTTTAAATTTTGATTCCTAGTTTCGATTCCCAGTCCGCCGAACGGCTGAACACCAACGAAGAAGCGCATAACCGGAATCGAAATAAGAAATCGGAATTTGAATCAGAATCGTTCAAATTGAAACGATACCCAACCCTAGTCCTTTATATGAATTATCCCCTTTTTTGCCCATTTAAGACTTTGTGTCCTAAATGACTAACACAGGGGGGAAGAGGAAGTCTATAAAGTCTTTCAAAAACCTAAAGCGAAGGCCAACACCTTGCTTTGGATCCTGTCGGAAGATACATTTTTCCTTTAGATTTTCAGATTTAGTTTCTTTCATGAAATTGAAAACGATTGTTTCAGTTGAAGCGCCTTGTCCAAATGTTTCTTCATGTTGCTCAGGTGAATGGTGTGGTGGCCTGGCGTTGCTTGCATAGATGGAGACCTGCATACTGCTCAGCCTACAGGTAATAAAACTACTCGTACAGTGGCTATAGAATGACTCCATACATGCATGGTGTAGCGTGTGCCACCATTCCTTCTATGCTTTGCCCACTGGATGCTGTCTGTGTGTCTAGTGGCCATTATTGAGGGGTAGAGGGACTCTTGCTAAAACCCAGATCAGATGTCAATCCACTGAGCTTGGATTCTGTTGTAAGAAACATGTTAATAAGCATACTTTGGAGTAATATATGGACCTAGTGATCATGGAGCATCCTTAAATTACATTGATTGTGGGAAAAGAACAAGGCTTGATTAACTAGACATTTTATTTTTTTCCCCTTTGGCTCAACAGGTTTCTGCTACTGGTCTGAATGAATGAGGGAACATGCAAGGTCATAAAGACTGAGATGTTTTTCAGATTTACAGAGGCAAATATGAAGTAGTGTTATGTCAGAAATTTGACAATAAATATTTCAACTTGCAATTGTTGTCTGTGGTTGAATGTGAGAACTCTTATGCAATGCATAAGACTACCAACATGAGCAGGCATGAGTGCACCATTGGTAAATGCATTAATTCACAAAAGGCCAAACAGTTGAGACTGGTTTTCTACAGAAATATATCAGGTAATTGAATTCTCACACATGGATCAGTTTATGGGCCTCTGTTTTGTAGAAACACTGATATCTTTGACGACAATACATGTGCCCTTTATCAGCATGTACATTATATAAATATATACATCATACAATCACATACCCACATTTCTACTTAAAGTAATCATACTCAGAATGGAGATGGTGGAAAATTGTTGACGTGTCAAATCACACATAATTCCCCTGGTAGCTGCCTTGCTAAAGACGAAATATAGTCAAGGTCCACTAACAGATCAGTAGGTCTGTGTTCGACAGTATCCAAGCCTGACCTTGAAAGGAGTGGGAGAGACTGTTCAAACTAAAATCTTGGGATAAAACACGTACACACATACCGCTTTCTGTCAGTCATGGGCCTAGTGGCATTAGTTCTTAAAATAGACCTGATGTTGGTGTGGGGTGTGTAATGGCTGCAGAGTGGTTGGGGATAACAGCCTGCTAAGTGCCACCTGCTGTCACTTAAGATCCCATGCAAGCTGGGGCCTCATGATGGAGTCCCATGATGCTGCTGCATCATTATCATTGTTTACATGTGAGGTCACAGCCGAGTATGGGTCATTTCCAGTCCACGTGCACCCCTCCATTTTCCTCACACTATCAGCATGAACTGTGTACGTGACTCACATTTACAAAGAAAGCTACCATGACTCCGAATAATGCAGGCTAAAAGGCTGATTAGATATATCTTCGAGTAAAGAAACATGTTGAAGGAAATAGAAATATGACAAGGCTTGGGGAAATGGATGGTGAATACCTGTAACATGCATGAAACGTACATTTACAGTGGGGAGAATAAGTATTGGACACGTCAACATTTTTTTCAGTTTTTTAAGTATACTTCCAATGAGGCTATTTGCATGAAATTTTCACCAGACATTAGTATTAACTCAGATAATCCACTCGTATAAAAAAAATCCAAACATTAATGTCCATAGGTAGAGTTAAGTGGAATAAAGTGGAATGACACAGGAAAAAAGTATTGAACACGCCTGCTGAAATTTCTTAAATACTTTGTGGAAAAGCCTTTATTCGTAATGACAGCTTCAAGGCATTTCCTGTATGACGAAACTAATCAGTCACAGTATTCTGGTGTGAGTTTGACCCATTCTTTTAAACAGATAGTCCTTTAATATTGAATATTTCAGGGGTCCCTCTTGTGAATCCTGATCTTTAGTTAACTTCCAAAACTGTTTAATTGAATTGAAGTCAGGGCCTTGATTTCCTTTCTCTGAAACCAATTGAGAGCTTCTTTGCTGAATGGTTTGGATCATTGTCCTGCTGGAAGGTCTAGGTCTCATCCTCATCATCCTGGTGGAAGTAAAGATTCTCCCAGAACAAAATGACTCCATTCATCATTCCTTCAACTGTATGAAGTCTGCTAGTACCATGAGATGAAAAACAGCCCACACCATGATGCCACCACCTCCAAACCTCACTGTTAGGGTATTTTTAGGGTGATGCACAGTGCCATTTCTCCTCCAAATATGGTGTGTAGTATGACATCTGAAAAGTTCAATTTTGCTCTTGCCTGACCAGAATACATTCTCTCAGTATTTCATAGGATTGTTCAAATGTTGTGTAGCAAACTTTTAACGAGCTTTAACATGTTTTTCTTCAGCAATAGAGTCATGCGGGATGAGCGTGCATAGAGGCCATGGCGGTGGAGTGCATTACCTATGATTTTCTCAATTGTACCTGCTGCCTCCACATCTTTCTGGAGCTTTCTCAGAGTGGTCCTTGGCTCTTCTGACTATCCTTCTGACTTCCTGGTCAGAAATCCTGCAAGGAGATCCTGTGCATGGTCAGTTGATGATGCAGTGATGTTTCTTCCACTTGCAGATAATGGCTCCAATACTGCTTGCTGAATGATTCTGAAGTTTTGAAGTGCATCTGTAACCAGTTCCATTGATATGTTTTGCAACAATAAGGTTGCAAAGGTCTTGGGAGAGCTCTTTGCCTTTACCCATCGTGAAATGTTTCTTGTGTGACACCTTGGTAATAAAAAACCTTTTTATAGCCCACCAGTATGTACTAACCCATTTTATATCAATTTGCACAGACAGGAGGGACAATTTCTCTAACTACTTATAGATTCCAGTTTGTTCCTTGTCATTCCTCGCCTTTGTGTACTGCTTTTTCTTAGCGTGTTCAATACTTTTTCCCTGTGCCATTCCACTTTTTTACTCATAACACTACTTTTAGACATTAATGTTTGGATTTGTATATATGTGTGGATTACCTAAGTTAATACTAGTGTCCGGTGAAAATTTCATGCGAATAGCCTCACTGGAAGTATACTTACTGAAAAAAATGTTGACGTGTTCAATACTTATTTTCCCTGCTGCATAGAAACTGATGAAAGCAGGAGTAGGGTTTTGATTGGATTTGGCTGTGTGAGTGAGAGAGATTGGGATTGAGAGAGAGATGGGGATGGGTTGTTCCTTTCACAGACTTTGAGAAACTCTAAACGATTTCAGTCTGTTGCCTTTGTAATCTTACAAACTGAATACAAAACCGTGAGTGACAGAGAGACCGGTAATTAGCAATCACTCTGGACTTCAATTAGACCCAAGTAATGCAGCACTGGGGTGGGAGTGTCAGGATGGGGTGGGGCAGGTAGAGCATGTGAGGGGGCAGGTTCCTCAGTCCCCCTAGGCCTAGGGTATACCCGGGGGGAATCCAAGCGCCCATGGTTAAGCACATCTATTGTTTCAATGGCCTCACAACATTCCAGTGACAATTACCTCCCTGTCTACTACAATACCAACATAAACAGCAACAAGAAAGAATTGGGGGGGACAGCTTAGGGTAAACAACAGACTTCAAGGACATGCTGGGGTAAAAAGGAGGTAAAATGAAAACAAGGAGAGGAGAAAGCCATCTGAGGAGTCAAAGGCAACAGTGTGATCTGTGTTGACAATCTGCGGTCGGGGGATGGCGAGAGGACTCTGGGTAAATGGCCAAGTAAGATGCCGAGTGGCGGCCAAGGTTTCGGTATGTGCCGTTGTGGTTTGTCTGAGAGAAAGCTTGCTGACGGACATGCTGCCAGCCCATGCCGAATCCCATTGATTGGCAGGTGAACATTAACCACGGCTGGGCTTTGTTGGTCTGGTTCCGTCTCTCTGGTACAAGATGTTCTAAGCAGCCCTGTGCCTTTTTCTGCGGAAAGAACTGTAATTGCCCTGATTGCTCAGCAAGCAGGATTTTCTCCTTTCTCCTCCTCTTCCATGTGGCGTGTGATTTTTAATGCTGCATGCTTATGCCTCAGTTGTTCACTTCAAATACAGAAACATCCAGTATGAGAAACAGGCAAGAGACATTCAGTTCCTGCGCTAATCCCCCAGAACAGAGTATTGCACAATGTTGCTCTCCTCGCCTCAAACGACTCACGGGGAGACAGGGAATTGCAGAGGCCTCCGAAAGATCATTACCTTTCCCCCGCATTTGACCAGGAGACACTGATGGATCCCAAACGCGGTTTTAAAGCACACAATGTAACAGGAGTAGATGGAAAAAAAACTTTTATTAAAAAAAACAAGTTCAAATTCAGGCCCCTGTAGCTATTTCGGGGACAGACCATAAAAAGTCCCAGGCGGGGAAGAGAGCGGTTATCTTGGAAACGTGGGGGGAAACGTTGGGTGTGTTTGGGCAAACAGTGCTTTGTTGTGCAGAGCGCCATGGTGCTGCAGTGGTGGTGGCCCTGTCTGGCCTGCGGCCACGTCACTACTTGCATGAGAAATGAGGAGGAGCGGATCAACATCAGGACAGGGGAGAGGAGAGGGAGAAAGAGAGAGGACAGGGGAGAGGAGAGGGAGAAAGAGGGGGGTACAATGGCTGGAGAAGAGGAGAGAGAGAGAGAAAGAAAAAACTGGCTGGAGAGAGAAAGAGAGAGAGAGAGAGAGAGAGAAAAGAGAGAGAGAGATGGGTACAATGGCTGGAGAGGAGGGGAGGAGAAAGAGAGAGAAAGAGGGGACCAACAGCTGGAGAGGAAGGGAGGAGAGAGAGTGAGGTGCAATGGCTGGAGAAGAGGAGAAGGAGAGAGAGAGAGAGAGAGATTCAATGGCTGGGTTGCTTTGCTCGTGGTGTGTTTAGCAGCTGTGCCTAATGGTTCTCAGGCGGAGCAGCTCTGGACGGTCGTCTCCTTTCGGCTCTGTTCCTCCGTCTTTTTGGAGCGGTCTAGCAAGGCAGTATGTACCGTGGCACGTTTTCTGGCCAGGGCAGCGACGGAACCACTGGACCCGACTCCAGCACTGCATGACTTGGCTGCTACCCTAAAACAAGGAGCACCATCAGTCACATGCATGTACTACACACACGTACACACACACACACACATGCACACAAATACAGACACACAAAGCAAACAGAATTATGCTTGCACACACACATCAGCTGGACCTTGTTTTGAGTCTTTCATGCACATGCACATACACACACACACACACAAAACTCTCGCATGCATAAATACAGACACAGTGATGCTGTGTTTTGATTTCATGTGCATAACAGCCACTCTGTTCAGTTTTTTTTATTTTAAGTCTCTCTAGTTCTGTCTGGCACACACACACACACACACGCTTCCACTCTCTCACTCTCTTTCACTCTCTGTCTGACACAGACACACACACTCACTCTTTTTCTCTCTCTTCCACTCCCACACGTGCCTCACTGCTTGCTTCCCCCCCCTTACCCCTTGAAGAGCTCTAGTAAACCTTGAGTTGCTCTGAAAACCAGACTCCGGGGTGACCCTCCTGTGCCAGGTCTGCTCTCCCGCAGAACAAAGGCCTGAATTATGGATCATTTCCTCTCGGTGCGCAACTGAAAAATTAATTCAGCAGAGGTTCGCCGGCTGACTCAGATCCGAGGCTAGCAGCGGGGGCCTTGGAGAAGAGGGGTTCGGGCTTGTCCGCCCTACTGCCTGCTCCAGCGATCAGAATAGATCTGCCAACAACAAAAACGTGTGTATGAACCCATACTCTCGTTCTCATTACTGCTCGGAAAAAAAACCCATAGCATTTCTTGCCCATAAAAAAAACCCATAGCATTGAGAAGCGGAGAGGCGACGATGGTTGAAGGAGCTTCTGGAAGGGTCCAGGTGAGAAGGACTGGGTGCTGAATTGAATTATAGCCACTGTTATGGTGTGAACAGAACGTGACATCCTGGTCATGGACACAGTACACAGTACACTCTCGCCTTTGGAGAAAAGCAGACCTGCCAATATGTGTGTGTGTGTGCGTGCATGTCATCAACCAGGGCTAAATGTTCTTAGTGGACTGCTCCCATACACACTTCTGATGCATATATTACACAGTCTACATTACTCGGTTTATACACACACAAACACAAGTTCACCCCCTCCCCCCACACACACACATTCAGAGGAGAGTAAGTGTGTAGGTGTAGGTGTGTAGGGGTGTATTCACTAAAGGGGGCTGTTGTCAAGGTCACAGGACAAGGGCACAATTACAGCATACCTGAAGCACATGTCTAATGGGCCAGAGAGAGAGAGAGAGTGTGTGTGTGTGTGTGTGTGTGTGTGGTGGAGAGAGAGAGAGTGATTGTGGGGATAATTGTCCAGTTACCTCCGCCACTGTGGTGATTAGATGCTTTAAATTGAAACGAAAGTGTGTTCCACTTCAGGAGGACCACACTCAGAGTCACACGGTCACTGGGTCCGCACTGGTCAGGGGCAGTTATGAAGGATCGAATCACATAACAAGGACGACAATGTCATTCCTGAGTGCCTCCGCATTTCCTTGGTTTGCATTCCATGGACAATTACAGAATTAAGAATTCAAAGTTGGATGTTGTATTGAGAATCAATAGACGACTAGCATAGCCTGGGAATACCCATACAAACATTTTTTTGGGGATTTGGGATTTGCTCTGCTGGTCAGTCTGGCTGATTGAAGCCCATTTTCATTGTCCCTGAAACACAGGCACACAAATACAATCGCTAATCTGGCATGGACGTGTATTTCTTTGGAATTGAGTAAGCAACTGCATTTAAAACCTTTGTTTACAAGATTGCTGCACTTCTGAAATGATTTGGTAAGAGTTAATGTACCAATTTAAGTTTAATTTCACTGCTAGTTACGCCCCTGCTGGATGTCGTAATCAATGAACCTTCCTCAGACCCTCTGTCAATTCCTATTGAGAAGGTCTGCGTGCTAACCAGGCTAGGACTATTCAGGTTTGATGTGTGCAATGTCCAGGAGGCCCTTTGCTGGTGTGGCTATTGATGGTGCTGATGAGGAATCTCCTGTGCAATGTAACAAGAAAAGTACATTGCTGCCCTGGTTCATTATGCCTCAGTGTACAGGGCTGGACATTCAGCTGTGCTATGCTATAGTGAGCAAGGACATGGGGAGGGTGTTCTAGCCTTTAATGCCCATCTGGAATCTATTCCAGCATGTCTTATAAACGCAAGGCTGGAAACATACAGGGGCAAGATGACCTGGGTAAGCTGGCAGCCAGATTTGTATGTGTGTGTGTGTGTGTGTGTGTGTGTGTGTGTGTGTGTGTGTGTGTGTGTGTGTGTGTGTGTGTGTGTGTGAGAGAGAGAGAGAGAGAGAGAGAGACAGAGAGAGAGAGAGTAAGGAGAGGGTACAGAGAGAGGATAAGGAGAGGGAGAGTGCACTTTGTCAACCTTTTAGCCACAGACTCTATTACCTGGGAGACACGCAGAGTCACCATGGCAACCCTAGAACAAAGACCACAGTGTATGTGTGGTGTCCACACGCGCACGCATACACACCACACACAGACCGAAGTGTGTCAGAGAAAAAGGGTGAATATGATCCAGGGAGGTTGTGTATGCATGACACACGTGGAACCTTTGTGTGACACAATGAGCTGTTATGGTGACTGTGTGTGTGTGTGTGTGTGTGTGTGTGTATGTGTGTGTGTGCACGGTGTGCCACTGAACTCCATTCCCTCCCCATGTGTGTGTGTGTGTGTGACAAAATAAGGCCCTACACGGAGAGCACAAAAGTCGTGTGTGTGTCACGGAGAGAGAGGAGACTATGGTAGGCACGTACTGACCCCGAAACCTCAAAAGTTTAGAATGTGTGTTTTACCACCATTCCTGCAACCTCTCACTCAATTGACAAATAGGGGATGTCTAGAAGAGGTGCTTGGCTGTTCAACTCAGCCCTGTCAGTTTGTGTAAGTGTCTGGTGTGTATGTATGCTTGTGCATGTGTGTGTGTGTGTTTATGCGGGAAGACAAAGACAAAATGAGGGAACAGCTTTTTTGCCTAATTCCTTCCCTAACATCCTTTGTCCTTCTCTAAACAGAGGAACTCGGCGGTCGATGAGTGTTTGTGTCTAAATGCGTGGGGGTAGATGAATAGGAGCAAGTCGTGTTATGTCACTCTGCCCTGCTGTCAAGCCACACACACACACACACACACACACACACACACACACACACACACACACACACTTGCACTCACTCACACCCATTCACACACCCATTCACACACACACACACACACACACACACACACACACACACACACACACACACAACGTGTGCAAGCACATGTGCTTACTCTTACACATACATATCCACCAACTCACACACCCATTCACACACACACACATAACACACACAAACAAACATACACATGCACATGCACACGTGCACACACACACACTCACACACACAGCAACGGCCCCTCCGTGGGTGAGGTTGACAGTTACAGAGGAGATGAAGCTGTGTGTGTGTGTGTGGGATCCACTGGCAGACTACCGTGACCTACTTTCCAACCACTCGAGTCAAGCACAGGCACATGGCTTGGGATGCCTCCCTGACAAGGTCAGAATCTAACAGCCATGGCATTTTAGGCTTTTTTGGCTATTTTGTATGTGTGTGTGTGTGTGTGTGTGCATAAAAGGGAACATATGTGAACAATAATTAAAGGAAAAATCTGGCGATTTTTTTCACATAGATCTCCGTTTCTCGAGGTCACCAAGTACTGTCGGTACGAAAAAAAAAACTTGAGTTGCTGCAACAGTTCAACAATTAGAGCTTCCAGGCAGCTACGGTGCTACACTTCGGGGGCATGTTCATGACCCCACATGTTCATGCCCCTAGAGTGTGGCACTGTAGCTGCCTGGCTACTTTAGCTGTTGGCTGCAGCAGCTCGAGCTAGGTAAAACTGATTGCTTTTGGTTTGTTTCTCTCGTACTGATAGAATTCGGTGACCTCGAGAAACGGATATATCTGTGAAAAATCACCGGATTTCTCCTTTAAGGTCACGCGAGCATGACTTGAAGTGTCTCGTTCGATACTTCTCCCTGACTCCCCCTGCAGGATTATTTTCCCTCCTTTCGTAACGTGTCTCTTCCTGTCTTCCTGTCTCCTTCTCCTCTCTCTCTCTCTCTTCTGACCTCCTTCACGCTATTTTCCTCCGGTGCTCTGGTATCTCATTCCGACTGTACACATTATTCCCCTGTTTGTTTAACCCAGTTACTGAAGGGGATTAGGGCTGCCCATGCCAAAACACAGGGAGTGCACACCAGACACAAGACCAACTGTTCAATCGCTGCAATTTTTTGGTAACACTTTCCTTGGCTAGTTCACTTATAGAGACTTTAAAGATCATCTGTTTACTGAACATCACCTTAACCCAACCCAAACGTCAACTATACATTTTAGTTCACAGAGGATTGACAGATAGTTTGTATATAATCTGAACATAGATAGTCCAAAGAAGACTATGCAAGTAAAGTGTGACCCGATTTTGTGTCCCTCTCATCATCCACTTTTTTATAGTAATACTTTAACCTTAGTTCCCTCTTAGTCCACCTTTCTCTCCGGCACTGCAGGAGAAAGCTCATGCCAATTTAATGTGCTAGGTTGTTAAGCTAAGCTCCCAGGGGGACAGACTGGCAGTAAGTACTGTAAGTGGCAGAGAGAGAGAGCAGAGAGAGGGGGTGAGAGGAAAGAGAGAGAGAGAGAGAGAGAGAGAGAGAGAGAGAGAGAGAGAGAGAGATTAACCTGACAATGTGCACCTGAGGAAAGGATCTCCACTCACAAAGAAATTGAATGTGTGTGTGTGTGTGTGAGAGAGAGAGAGAGAGAGAGAGAGAGAGAGAGAGAGAAAGAAAGAAAGCATGTGTGTGACACAGAGAGAGAGAGAGATAGGTAGAGGAAAAGTGATACAAAGTAAAGAAGGATCAGGATTAGAGATGCACTGATAGATTGACTGGTGACCGGAATCGGCCGATTTTCACGTGATCGGCCATGACCGGCGACCGGCCGGTCAGTCTGAGACATGCCGATTTTATCCCGGTCAAATGCACTTGTGCGCCACAATTGTAACAACACCCAGCTGAGTTTGCAAAGTTTGAAGAAGCTAGCAACCAGGCCAACACTCAGGGCTGGATGTAGGGCTACAAAGAAAGCGCTTATAGGCTACTGAGTTTTTCTATGCAGCAAACGCTGTGCTTTGCCATTGGCCTACTGCGTGGAATTTACTAAGCTGTCACCAGTGGCGCAAAAAGTGGGTATGCGCTATATGCGGCGCATAGGGGCGCAGCTCCATGGGGGCGCCAAAGCGATGGTAAAAAAAATAAAATAATATATTTGTTTTTTTCTATATGTAGCTACCGTCCGTTTCTAAATCATTTCAACATTTTCTCAATGTTCTATAACATTTTAGAGGACTAACAGGCTAGAGTAGGCGCCCTATCTCATAAGATTCCATCATAGAATTTTGACATAGAAGAGGGAGTGAGGGCGCCGTGAGCGCTGGGCGAGCAGTAGGCTTACGAGTAGTGAGTTGCCGTCTATGGAAAAAGATGGATACAAAAAAAAGCTGTTGACGACTAAAAATAGAAAAAGAAAGAGGGAAAAGGAGATGGCATGTCAAGGGATGCAACAGCAGTTAAATAAGTGGACGATGAAAGGCAACAGGTAGGATTTAAAAGTGATGACGCTCTGTACTTGGAGGCTTGCAAATATGAATGTTAACAGACTAACTAGCGTTTGTTAAGCATAATGCCGATTGAAACATAGCCTATTCCATTCAGATAGCTAGGTGGCTACCATGCTCATACTGCACTTTTAATGGCCAACTGCAAACAGAAATGTCATGCTAGCAGCAACATGTTTCCATATCCTAACAATAAAGGCTCCTTGTAATAACTTAATATTGTGTTGTCAATGTGATGCAAACAAGGCTAGAGTGCCTATCAGCCTTATCCATTGTGAGCAATAGCTGGAAAAAGGACGTTATGAGAACCGTTTAGACTCTCTTAAAGTGGCAATGCACCATTTATCAATAGGCTACTTATCAAGTATAACATCAAGTTAAACATTAAATTGACAGCATTTCTTTAAAAAACATATTCAATAGACACTAATGCAAAGTAATAGTGTAAATTATTGGCCTTTTGTTTTGCTTTAGTTGTTTTTTTTTTTTTTTTTTTTGGGGGGCGCCAATATTGTTGTTGCATACCCCTCAAAAATGGGTAGCTGCGCCCCTGGCTGTCACTTCATTAGGCTACGTAAACATCACCGCCCGTCACTGCCGCTAATTGCGTGCCCACAGCTGAACCACAAGCGCTGCTGAACGGAGATAACCGATTGCGACATTAAAAATAATCAAAGTTTAGCGATCATAGGCTACATAATAAGATGTCAACAAGCAGCAACATACAGTAGCCCTAGTAGTTCTACTCCACTTACTCGGAACTATTTACTGCACGTAGACTAGGGCTATGACTTAAAATACCCTAGTAGATTGAGAAGTGGATGTCGTGAAAGTGAACAAATGATAGCCTATTAGAAAGGCAAACAAACGTTAAAGTTGCTTTTGACATAGTAGCCTACAATGAAGAAAACTGATGCTCTGAATACTGAATCAGCCGTCTCTGAAATGTTCTAGGCCTATAGCCTAATTGATGCATTTAACCGGAATTTGGATTTAATTTTTTCACCGCAAAACCGACGTGCACTGTTTTCATGTATGGTGGAGCACCTAATCGCTATTAGCACTTCTCCTCCCCTGTGTTTGGTGATAGCCTAGGGTACAACCACTTTTCACTCGCCATCCCATAAATTCATCAATGCATATGAAAATATGTTACATGGTAGCATGTTCAAATGTATCATGACAATTTTTCTTATATCTTTAGTTGGATATTGGATGTGAGAAGAATAAAATGGGTGTTCCATAACTTAACTTAATCCATAATTTGATACTGCAACTAAAGTTAGACTTGAAGAAGAATCTGTCTGCTCACCAGTTCCATTTTTTTAACAGCCATTTCATTATTGATAAGTTGATTACATGTCTATATTAACATGTTCTATCAAAGAAAAGATAGAAAATAACTATTTGTGTGTGTGCTGTAAAATGGTTAGAAGAAATGAAATCGGAATCGGCTAAAATCGGTATCGGCAGGTCAAATTCTATGAAAAATCGGAAATCGGTATCGGCCCAGAAAATTGCAATCGGTGCATCTCTAATCAGGATGGTTTGTCCTTCCTCTCAACTCATTCAGTGGTCTGTAGATAGATAGATAGATAGATAGATACTTTGTTGATCCCCAAGGGGAAATTCAAGATGTATTTATGTGTATTTGTGTTGTGTGCATGCGTGTGTGTGTGTGTCATTATGAAGTAGGCTAGTGTGGAAGTGTCAGGATAGTCCAGCCTCTTCTTTGAACTCATTTGGCAAAGGTGGCGAGTTGAGAAAACAGCTCCTCAACTACGAGAGCTGAAGAAGTGCACCAGAAATAAACCGCTTCTGTCTCTCACTCTTCTGTTTACCCCTCTGTGTCCCCTGTTCTCTGGCCACGTGGTCTATGATGGCTAAGGGTAGTCACACACACAGCGGCTGGTCATATTGCCCCAGGCAGGCGGGGAGGCAGGCACGTGGCATTATCTGTCTGTGGCAACCATCTGGTGACGCACTGCACTTTTGCTTTCCTCTCCCGCTCTCATCTGTCCTCTCCACACTGCCCCTGTTCAGACAGTTACTCTCTTAAGGGTACAAACTGTTTCTGCCGCCACTTGTTTGAATGGTTCAGAGCGGCGACGACTGGTGTGACTCTTTCTTGTCGACCACTCCTTTATCTCTCCTTCATCTCTCTCTCTCTCTCTCTCTCTTTCTGTGGGCTAATGGTACCATCACAGCAGAAGTGTACAGCAGATGTTTAATAGTCTTTCTGTCTCCATCTCTCGTCAGAAGTGTGTGTGTGTGTGTGTGTGTGTGTGTATGTGTTTTTTGTGTGTGTTCGAGTGTGTGTGTACTAGGCTGGTGACAGGATCTTCTGAGGACATATGAGACTCCAGTGTCCAGTCCAGTCTGTTGGAAAAAAAGACTAGAGGGAAGGGATGCCTTTCCTTCCCAAACCAAAACAGCAGACTACAAAGCAGCCTCCTAACCATGTTACACAGCCGTTTACTGCAAACAGACAGACAAAGGCATCTGAAAGATGGGCACCCTAGAAAGGGTAAGAGCTTTTCCTTAATACCAATCTACCTTCAGGGAATGTTGGAGTGTAGCTACTTGCGTTAAGTTGACTATCAGAAGCCTGGCCTAGAGAGAAGCGCGCAGACAGTGATGGGACTAAATCCAGTCTGTCTGGGAAACTGAGAAGCTATACAGTTTCATTTGCTAATGGCTACAGTAGCTTGGTTTTGTAAAGGTATTTAAAATATCTCCAGTGACCATAATGAGAAAAGATTCTTTATTAACTGTAATTTTTTGATATCTTAAATCGCAATCAGTTACGTATCACTATGGCAACCACCGTACAATAAACTCAAGTCATTCCATGTGAAACCATTTAAACAAACATTTGGTGTTGGTTGTGTGTCCTAGCATGGCTTGGCTTCTCTCAAAGTGAAAACACTTTATACTACTACGGCTAAGGGATCCTTATAGTAAAGACTAGCTGGATATAAATGTGAATGCTGGAGCTTTCTTACTCTGCATGAACTGTTTCATGCAAACTCTCCTCTCGTACCACATAATGATAATGTATCTCTTCATGTCATTAAAGCCACAACGCAGCCCAGATGAATATCTTTTCAGTCACATGCAGCTACAAATCTGTGATTTCTTCTGAAAGACCTTGTGGAGCCGTCGTCATGACGCTAAGCGGCTATGGGAATGATGCATCTTCTAATTGGTCTGATGCAGATAGTTTTTTTAGCATTACAATCACTGAGTGGTGATGCACAGTGTTTCCTGTGTCTAAATGGCGACGCATGGGCAGCACCACATCCACTGATTTTGCCTCTCGTATCGCAGGCTTATACGCACCATGACGCAGTCGGGTTTTCTGACGGCAGGTGTGTGGTGGCTTTTCCTGTGAGATGCAGCGTGAGGTCCAGACAGGTTCTCGAAATTCTCCCACGCCTTCCGGCGACACACACAAACAGACACAAAACACACACACACACACACACACACACACACACACACACACACACACACACACATCATAGAGAGTGGAGCAAGTGTCCTTGGTTATTGAGACAGTGTGAGAGACTTCCCCTTCGAGCCATTAAATCCACAGGAAACTCATTGCCCAGGCTGCAAAGCAAGTGGGTGGCATGTGACCTTGTGTGTCGGTGTGTCTGTCCACTGTGCCTGCCTCACTCACACAACTCAAGCACACGTCAGTCTGCAGTATGTGTCATCAGGTCTGGTTCATATGAAGTTCAGGAGAGTCTATCCACTCACTGTAAGAGTATATGACTGTTACTCGTGTCACGGTTTATGAGTAGGCAGCCTAATCTTATTTGCATTGCATTAGGGACCAGATGATGTTCAGTGTGGTATATACACACCTACAAACAGGATATGTCAATATATAACAATGAGGAGGGGGGGGGGGTGTAGAGTTGTATGTTTCTTTAAAATTATATTAAAGGCCTAAATCAAGACATGCAATTAGTGATGACAGAATCAGGACAATGTCTGATTAGGGAACTGATTTGATGATATCAAATGTGTCTTCCGTAATGGCGACAAGATAGATTTAGCGCAGCACAGCACCATGGGGAGTGATTTGGCTTACTAACTGCAGCTTGTCATAGTCGTCTCATGGTCGTCAAATACTGATTATGTTGCTCTGCAGGAAACAAACATGTTGAATCACTGCGACTGAAAATTACCCACATTTGCAACTTTTCAAAAACTAGAGCAAAGACGATGATATAACAGAGAGAGTTACATCTGCTGTCATATCTGCTGTCGGCAAATAAAATGAAGACTATATCAAAACTTCTATTAAAGCTTAAAGGCCACCGCACCTAGTGTCACTTACCCACATACACCAGCAGCAACATTTTAAGCAAGCATTCGATAAACAGTAGGTTTGATTGAGCAGTGCTACAAAAATAGAACTTAATGGCAATGTGCAAGGTGGCGATGAAAGGGTCCGTCTGTGTTGTGCAGGGATGTATTGGTACCAATGGAATGGAATCGAAATGTGCCGCTCTCATGTCGGCACTTCTGTGTGCAGAGGCCTTTAGTTTAGCGTCATAATGGGAGGTTGTCACTGAGCATAAACAACAACAAACACATTTCTATAAAAAATATTTGGCCTACATTACATTACCATTGCAATGTTCCATTTTACTTTATTGCATTTGATGATTAATAAAGGAATTATGAATAAAGTCAGACATAGAAAATAGAGCAGATGGTAAAACACTAAAACACACTCTTTTTTTAATGTAAAGCACATCGAATGACCTGTGTATGAAATGCACTATATACAGTAAATAAACTTGACTTGACTTACACTTAAATAGTGATGCCCAGATGCTGACCATTCAGCTGAGGACATTAACCATCATCTGTGGCCATCATTGGTGTTTCCATGTTCCCGTTTCAAAGACACGTCTGGTTCCCATCCGCCAGCACCAGCAGCAGCAACAGTAGTAGTAGCAGCACCCCCCCACCCACCCACACACACACACACACACACACACACACACACACACACACACACACACACACACACACGCACACACATAAGTCCACTCGCCCTGTGGGTGTCTGGGTCTCGGTGCTGAGATTACTCTCCCCATCTCTGCACTCTAATTACCACAATTTACAGGCTCCTGGCTCCAAGACACAGGCCACAGCCACAAAAAAGTCAGAGAGAGAAGGAGAGAGAAAACAAGTGAGACAGAGAGAGAGCGAGAAAGAGAGAGTGTTAGACAGAGCGAGAGCATTTTTAGACAGAGGAGAAGAAAAGAAATGAGGAGTCATTTATCTCAACGAGACGAGACGAGACGAGACGAAACAGCCTGACCTTTGAAGTTGTCTCAATCTGAACTTGCCGTTGCAAACTTCCCCCCAATTTCATTTGCGCTGCTTTGGGCTGCCAAGAGAGGAAAGCTGGGGAAAATAGGCTGATTATCTTCATTGAGAGGGAAGAGGCTCTGACATGAACAGAACAATACAAGAGCCCTGTCTGAATGACCTTTTTGGTGGCAGACCCTCTCAGTTAGCTGATTAAGGTTTCTAATCCACAACAGCGCCTTGAATAGACCAGTCAGTTAATACGATACGAGGGCCATGTTATAATAGTAATGATGTAATAACGCCACGTCCTGACCTGAGTGTGTCGGTGCAGTGGGGCGGGAGGTCAGCAGTTGAAGAGAAGTGTTGACAACTCCAGGTTCCTTGCAAACACACACAGGGACCTAATTTGAATACAAAATCTCTTTTGTATCATTTTTGCTCTGATGAAGGCAGTAATGCCGAAATGCGTAGGCATGTTTTAAAAAAAACAGCCATGTGAAATTAAAGGTTTTTAAAAAATATATATAACCCTCATGAATGCCTCAGATCTTCTTTAATCTGTTCCCCACAAAACTCTTAAATCTGTTCTCCAAACAGAGGAGCACCAGAGGGACACCCAGGCTTCTACCCTAGCGACCCTCCTTGCAAATTGTTACTGGACAAATACACTGTACTTGATGATGAAGTCAATCAAGTGTATGATTCCCTGACTGGCAAGCATATGATGTGTTGATTATGAGAAGTTACTCATCTCACGTATCTACCAAAAGGAAATCAGTTGTAGGACAACAT
The DNA here is from genome assembly GCF_017589495.1 of Alosa alosa. NCBI lineage: Eukaryota > Metazoa > Chordata > Actinopteri > Clupeiformes > Clupeidae > Alosa > Alosa alosa. Next base: position 13,272,206 of record NC_063197.1, read on the forward strand.
GTGATGTTTTTAGATGAGTGTTCCTGCAGCATATGTGGGTTAATAGAGTTGGTCCAGTCTGGTGGGTTGTGGGACATATTGCTGACATCTCTGTAAACAATTGTGTAAATAATTGTAATTGTGACTCTACTACTGTGAATATTTTAATAAGCTGTATAAATAAAGTTTAAAGGAGAAAATACGGTGATTTTTCACATACATCTCCATTTCTCGAGGTCACCGAGTACTGTCTGTACGGAAAAAAAACTCAAAACAATCGGTTTTACCTAGCTCGAGTTACTAGTTCCAGGAACTGAAGCAGCAAGGCAGCTACAGCGCCACACTATGGGGGCATTAACATGGGGGCTCACGAACATGCCCCCAGAGTGTAGTGCTGTAGCTGCCTGGTTGCTTTAGCTTTAGCTTTAGCAATAGAGGAGGATGAAGAGAAGGAAATGGAGAGAGAGAGAGAAAGAGAGAGAGAGAAAATAAAAGAGGCGAGAAAGAGCAGCAGACACGGAGAGACACGCAGACACACAAATTGCAACAGGTGCTGGTGAACTTGTGCAGACCACCCAAACGCAACGGTTCGCCGGCCATCCGGGCCACACCCTTCTGTGCTGCTGCGTCTCGTGTCTCCACCCAAACCCACATGACCCCTTTTGATGTGTGCTGGTCTTGCTGTAGACCGCTGCCGCCCGCACGTGCTGCAAAGTGCATCACAGTAATAACATGTCTCTCCCTCCTACTCGCCATGACAACTTCACACCACATCATAGCATCACGCTAAAACACACACACACACACACACGCACACACGCACACACACACGCAGAGACAAGAGTGCCATGCTCATCTGGTAAAAGAGAGAGATGTTAGGTTCAGTACTCTGATCAAATATTTAAATGCCCTAAAGGGCGCTACATTTAAAAGAACATACATTCAAACAGGTTTCTTTTGAGTAGTGGAGTAGAAAGCAGTAGAAGGCAGTTTAATTATAAACCTTTAGTCACAGGGCTACATGAATACCAAAACATGTCCTCTTTGCTTGGTCTGAGAGACAAGAGACCTGAGAGAAAAGGAGGAATTGTCAGACACCAAACAGGACGAGTCCACAAAAGCGCACTGAAAGTTTATTTAAGGGTTGGGGGTTACAGGGGTTCCGGGACCTTAATGTGTTCCATGCAAAATGGCCTTGATCTATGGTGTGGACTGAATGTTAGGTCTTCTCAAAAGACATGAAAAAGGTTCTTTCATGTTCTTACATCTGTCTGTTTGAACAGAAATACACTTTTATCTGGACTCGCTTCTGTAAAAAGCAATTAACACCACACGTGCCGACAGAGAAAGAGGGCGAAGAGAGAGAGAGGGGAGGATGAGGGGAAGAAGGAAAGAGAGAAAGAGACATATGTACGTAATCACACACACCCCACACTGTGTGTGACAGCTGTGGTAGTCTCTCACATATGTTTCAACATATGCTGACAAACACACACTACGTGCAGCAACACATCTGCCAATGCAATGCACCAACTGATGCCACCCCCACTAAAACAAACACACACACACACACGCACACACACACACACACACACACACACACACACACACACACACACACACACACACACACACACACAACATTACAATCAAATTACAAACAAGTGGCACACAAACACACACACACACACACATGCACAGCACCTAAGTCGAACAAAGAAGTACATATAAGTAGGCATTTGTCTGACATTGAAATCGTAGCCTGATAAAAAGAGGTCCACTTGGCCGATAAGGCTGTTGCCTGGGGTCAGTGTTAGGGAGTGGGTTTGGCCCATAGACTATATATGAGAGGGTCTGGCCATGTCAAATAACACTCCATTTGACACACTCACAGGTGACACGGGATCTAGGAGAGAGAGCAGGGAAAATGTCAAGAGGTTTTAACACCACCAACCCATGGCTTCTAGTGAGCTGTTTATCCTGACCTGCATGTGTGCGTGTGTTAATGGGAGAAAGTCTCAGAGAGAAGCCTACTTTGCTATTTTCTACAGTTTGACTTCTGAGCATCTGGTGAGAGAGAGATTGTGTGTGTGTGTGTGTGTGTGTGTGTGTGTGTGTGTCTGTGTGTCTGTGTGTCTGTGTGGTACACCATGTATGTAATTGCATGACTATAATTCTTATATGACTATCATTGCTCCCTAAATTGTTCTGTCTGTATCTGTATCCACTCTCTCTCTCTCTCAACCAAACACAATCTTACTGTAATACAAACACTATCCACTGAAAGTGTGTGCATTCAAGCCTCAGGTCTGGTCTCTCTCTTCCTCCCTCCCTCTTTCTCTCCCTCTGCAGGAGTAGGATATGCAGCAGACGGACGTAGCTCAGGGGCACATTGTGCTCCGGCACAAGTCTACAGCCACATAAATCTTTCCCCTGCTCCTGACTGAAATTTGCCTGTGTGTGTTTGTGTCTGGGCGTGAGTGTATGTGTGTGTGTGTGTGTGTGTGTGTGTGTGTGTGTGGGTGTCTGTGTTTGTGTATGTGTGTGTGTGTGTGTGTGTGTGTGTGTGTCTGTGCGTAAATGTGTGAGAGTATGTGTTTGCTTATCTGTGTTTGTGTAATACGTAAAGACACAAAGACAGACAGAGACACGATGAAAGGCAGATAACAGAGATAAAGAAAGAAGACAGTGTGTGTGTGTGTGTGTGTGTGTGTGTGTGTGTGTGTGTGTGTGTATGAGTGTGTGTGTGTGCGGTGTGTGGGTGTGTGTGTGTGTGTGTGTGTGTGTGTGTGTGTGTGTGTGTGTATGCATGTGTATGTGTGTGTGTGTGTGGGTGTGGGTGTGTGTGTGTGTATGTGTGTATGTGTGTATGTGGGTGTGTGGGTGTGTGTGTGTGTGTGTGTGTGTGTGTGTGTGTGTGTGTGCGTGTGTGTGTGTGCCCTCAGCAGTGAGTTCACGGGACACATCGTAAACATTGGCGCGTCAGTGAGGCGGCTAATAGGAGCCTGTTTGAAGTCTGATTGTACGCGCCGTTAAGGCTATGGCAGCCCACTGCGTCTGAGACCACCTGCCCGCCCATACGCACGGGAGCCATGATGCGGACGATTATGGCTCCCTATGCAAGACAGAGAGAGAAAGGGAGAGGAGAAGAGACAGAGAGGGGGATGAAAAGAGAGAGGAAGAGAGAGAGAGAGTGGAAAAGAGGGAGCAGGAGAGAAAGATATGGCTTCCCACTGCCAAGTCAAACCAGTCATTTGTTCTAAGGATAGGCTACATCCTAACGCCCAGAGGTGCAGTAACAAAACCATCAGAGGGAAAGAGAGAGAAAGAGAGAGAAAGAAAGAGACAGAGAGAGGGAAAGAGAGAGAGACAGAGAGAGAAAGAGAAAACAGTTCAAATCTACACAGACATACCCTGCAATGCTGTGGTGTCATGGTAAATGATTCCAGCAAGACTCCATGATTAAGCTATTTAACATCTTTGAAAAGACATGAAATATAGTAAACCTTTATGAGCCCAATGTTTACCAAATGAGTTTGTTTGTTTATATGTTTATGTCTATGTGCTGGTATATTCACATGTACGAGTGCTACATACTGTATGCAGAGAAATATTCTATGAAATCCATTAACATATTCTTTTCAGAGAATGCCATGAAGTATGGAACCCTGGAGGGGTCAAATTGAAAAATATTTTTGGTATATAGCCAGAAAAGAACGCCTTTTATTGGCTGCTCATTTTACTAAAATGTGTGATCATTTTAAGTTTTGTAAAATGAGCGCATAATTTAGCAAAACGTGCACATTATTTACTAAATTGAGCACACAATCTAATAAAATGAGACCAAAAAATGAGCACTATGTAGTAAAACGAGCACACAATATACTAAAATGTGACTACAATTTACTAAAATGAGTGCACATTTTCTCGATATACAAAAATATCTTGCAATGACCCCTCCCGGGCTCTGTAAAGTTACTATTTAAAAGGAAATGTTTTTTGTGTGTACGCCTTGACGTGTGGTTCTGAATGTATCATGACAGATACAAATATTAAATTAAAACACATTAAATCTAAATGTCTGTGGGGGATCCTGTAATTCAGACAATATATTTGTTTTTTTGTTTGTTGTCTTTCATCTGGGTTAATGTGTGTGTTTGTTTTTTAATCTGGGTTATTTTTCCTCTGTGTGCATTTCACCTGCACTCCTGCCTAAGAATTAAGCAAGCAGCATTCTCTGGATTACCTCCTAATTGGTCTCCATGCAGTGCGTCTGCAAATGGTTGTTTTTCCAGCTTTAAGGGCGAGAAAGCTGTTGCATGTTGCCTCCTCACGTGCGAGAGCCAAATAACGACTTCATTCTGGAAGAAAAGCCACATAATCCCTTCTCTGGTTTTACCTTAAGCATGCCCCCGACACACAGACACACACACACACACACAAAGAACGAGACAGCTCTCAATCACACATACACACGCACCCACACCCACACGCATACACACCTCGGCTGGTAAGCATGCAAACACGCATCTTCTGACAAATAGTTTCCATTAAGTAAACCTGTGTGAACATGCATACACATCTAGTTGTTAGAGTTAGCATACAGTCGCCTGGCCCAGTTAGTCTCACGGCACACACACACACACCCACAGACTCACCCATTCACACACCCCCACATCACATTTTTCCTGGTGGCGAGGCGAATGAAAGACTAATGAAAAGTGAGAAGAGAAAGCCATTACCCAATCTCACGGCTGACAAGGGCCCAGGTATGCAAACACTTATCTCGGGCTCCTGAAAATAGTTTCCATGTTGTTTTTTTGGCCCAGCAGGTCAGTAGTGGCCAAGCCCTCACTGTACAAGCCCTGGGCACATTCCTGGGGTCTTGCCTCTGTGTGTGTGTGTGTGTGTGTGTGTGTGTGTGTGTGTGTGTGTGTGTGTGTGTGTGTGAGAGAGAGAGAGAGAGAGAGAGAGAGATGATGAGAGGGGGTGGGAGGGTGTTGAGAGTATTGTAATTCAAACAGATCCCCCCCACCATCACCACCTTCATTCATCTCTCTTTTCCCTTCCCCATGTGTTGGCATGCAGGGAGATATGCAGATGGCCCGGTGTGCTGTGTGTGTTTACATCTCAATAAGAGCAAGCAGCCTCTTTTCCTTTGTCAGGGTGAAGGGCATGTTGGAACAAAAAACACACAAACAAAAAAAGCAAAACACAAAACGAAACAAAACAAAAAAAAAAGTGGCCAAAGGAATTTCCATCGGCCTTCGGAAATGCTAACAACGATCGTTGTGCCAGAGATAACCAGAGATAACAAGGCCGTCGGATCTACCGGGGGCTTCTGACGGGATCTTAGGAAGTTTGCGGGAAAAGTGGGTGGGCCGCGGATTCCTTATCAATGACACCATCCTTTTAAGCCTCTGATGGACGCCGAGGAGGAGAGGCACATCAAATGAACGTGACTTTGAGGGAAGACTGGAGGCTTGCTCGGACAAGCCCCCTCAACGCATTACCGTGTATTTGCAATGTATACTTCCAAGGCGTCCATCTTCTAAGGCATTGGTTTTACTAAGTGGCCTGTGTTTCCACTGCATACCGAGTCTCTGAAAACATCAGCAACATCAATTAGAGGGCTGCTCCCTAGTGTTAACTGCCATGCTGTTGTGTTTGAGGCGGCCATCCCTTTAGAAGCTAAAACTGTTTTCTTTATGGTGTGACCCCATATTAGGTGTCTAATGGTTGCTGACTAAAAATAGTCCTGGATCCACCCATTCGTTCATGGACCATACACTTTTTTGTGAGGGGAGGAAAAATGACTATACTTTGGGTAAACTAGAAGATGAAAAGTGGTGTTCTTCTGTTCATTACCAAGCAATCTGCTTCTAAACCAAACTATTACTGGCTCAGCCCATGCAATAACAGTGGCAGACTCCATTCAAAATGAAACAAAAGGGGCTCAACATTTCACAAATACAGCGTTCACAAAATGTCCTCTCCCTTTGGAGATGTATGTGTACGGTCACTGAAGCATGGCTGTAGCAACACATTCATGAATTCTGCAGAGAGGCCCCATGTATCCCTAATGTCTAATGTGTCTGTGTTATTGGACTTATGTAACATATTCATTCACCCCATGCAGAGCACCAGGAAGTTGTAGAATCTCTGGTCTGACCCGGAGTATTCACTAGGGGGCTAGTCTAGTAAAATTACAAACACACACACTTGGAAGAACTTGCTCAATCCCAGGCTAACCACTGCTAATGTAGCACTGAGCATTAAGGTGTGTGTGCCTATGCCCGTGTAGTATGCAGGCACTGCTGACTGTTTAAATTTTAATCTTAAAATGTCTCCAGAATGGGTAATATTCATGAACATCAATTAGTCATGAGATCAAAAGTGATCAGCAAGTATGCTCATAAGAGACCAGGACACTCACGTCAAATGAGGCACTCTAGAGAGTGACTAACACGTAATGTCATTCGCCAGTGGATACTGCTTGAGCAGAAAATGGACTCAATTACTCTGTGCCATCGTGACGAGACGCCACCTTTCATGGCTGGTTGGGGTGACCTGGAGGTGGCCTGGCCTGGTAGAGGGGGTCACTCTGAGGGAGGGGCACTCCAACGACTTCCCCCAGAACCCCACCCACACCCCCAACCACATCCTGGGAAATCAGCCCTCAGCAATGTGTCAATGAGGACATCCTTTTGAGAGACCCACCTCAAACACATACACACACCTCCACCCTCCCTTCCCCCTCTCTCTCTCTTCACACACACACACACACACACACACACACACACACGACTAATGTTATTACTAATACAGTACCCCCCCCCCCCCACACACACACACACACACACACACACACACACACACACACACTCTTTATCTCCAGTCTTCCATCTAACCCCTCTCAATCAACCCCCTCTCCCCCCAAATCTAATACCTCCTACTGCTATTTGATTGCCCCTCATGGGAGGTCCATATTACCCCCTTTCTCCACGCTAAAGCCCAGCCCCAGTCCACCCCACTGCTCCATTGTATCGGCTGTGTGAGTGACACCTCTCTCCCGCGCTGGCTGTGTGTGTGTTGGACGTGCTGGACTGAGCCTGATGCGGATTCTCACCGGGCCTCTGACTGGCCACCCTCTTTTCTCATGCGCCCCGGACCAGCCTAGAGACAGGTCCCGTGCTGGTCTAATACGCAGGCACACTACGCGTGGCCGTCCCACACAAATCAACAACACAGCTCAAAGTATACTCAGCTTATTTCAGACGACTTTTGACTTAACTCAACTCAGTTATTAGTTTGACTCAACTCAAAGGTGACTCAATACAACTGGGATTTGATAGAGTTCAGAACGGTATAATAACACGACTACATGTTGTGTGACGTTGTGACTGAATACTGACTCACCACAGCAACTCCAAGTGTAATTTAATACAGCTACTGTATCACAGCCACAGTGACTTGACGACTTATTTATACACAATATGTGCCATGTCACTGCAAAAGCAAAATGGCTACCGCTTCACCTTTTGTAGTCTTGTTACAGATTTGATGACTGCTTCATCAAAACACAACTACAGAGAAGATCCAAATGTTTCAAATGCTTTACAAATGCTTTTCTTCCTCAGAAAATCCTCACCTTTTGGCAATGACTTAAGAACCCATTACAACTACCTTCATGGTGTTAAGTGATCAGCAAGGTTTCATGAATCTCAATCCTTTGCATGAAAGGGTTCTTATCCAGTCCACACATGCTTACACAACAAAAGTATATCAGAGGAAAAATATATAACAGCCCCTTTGATCATGTGATCATGTGATCATGTGATCCCTTTCCCTTAGCACACATTACCAGGCCTCAAATTCACACCCTCTCTGCACTACACATACTTGTGAACTCATTTGCACTAATAATTGACGGGCTCTCAATGACATGTTAAATTCTTTGACAGATCGCACCCTGGACGCTCACCTCAGGTGGATGTTGCTGTCGTTGTGGCACACCTGCAGCTATTGTCGGCAAGCTTGCGGGCTCACATTTAGCGGCGGCGCGTTACAGCAATACAGGGCTGCTAAATGTCTGACACTGATGTGGCAACCTTCAACAAAAGTGGCATCAGTAGCGCACCTGGGGTGAAGGCTTTCACGCCGCTACACGTTAGTTACCCTGGGCAGGTGTTATTTCACCCACAGTAATCAATCTGCAGTGGAGGAAAAGGATAAATCTAGAACAAAACAAAATGGTGTTTCCTCCTTTTTTCTCTACGGAAAAGACCAGGAGACAGAAGTTAAAAACATTTACATTCATTTATTTGGCAGACGCTTTTATGCGAAGTGACTTACAACTCAATGATGAAGCCCAAATAGCATTCTAGAGAGTTTACCTCAACCACTGGGGTCTACTTCTCCATTTTGATCCTGTGATTCGTCGTATGGCAGGTTCAGGATGAACTGGACCGAATTCATGCTTTGTTTGGAGTGACAATAGCCACTGAAATAAGCCACACTTCTCTGTGTGGATGAGGTGCTGCAGAGGGAACAGTACATCCCTGCCTCTCTCTCTCTCCCACTCTCTCTCTCTCTCCCACTCTCTCTCCCTCCCACTCTCTCTCTCTCTCACTCTCACTCGTGGCACATACCAGGAGGGACCTCTTGAAACACAGACAGGCACAAAGAAACACACAGGCACACAGAAGTGCACACACACACACACACACACACACACACAGACATTCTGTTCAGTGGCGAGCTGAGCCAAGTGAGGTCGGTGGGTGGTGGAGGTGTTTGCGGGTCAGGAGGGAGGGGGTCAGATCGGGTCGAGTGGCATGGTGTGGCGTAGTGTGGCATAGGGGTGGTGTGGGGGTTATTGTAGCCTGCACAGACCCGTCTGCTGACGCTGAATCGAAGCCATTAATTTCATATTTCAGCAGCAGTCTCCTGTCATCAGGGCCCTTATCAAATATACATACCAGACCGTAATCACACAACCACCGGCTGCCAAAAATACCAGTGCAGTTAGATGCATGAACACCAGTGAAAGACAGCTAGGGAAAGAGAGACAGAGACAGAGACGGAGAGAGAGAGAAAGAAAAAGAAAAAAGAGAGAGAGGGTAAGAAAGACAGAGAGAGAGAAAGAGAGCAAGGGAGAGACAGAAAGAGAGAAAGAAGGAGAGAGACAACGAGAAAGGGATGTGGGTGCATAGAGAAACAGACAGAAAAGACTGAGGAAGTCAGTAATGTGAAAGTGGGCCAGGGAGAAAAAAGAAAGAAAGAGAGAGAGAGTGAAAGTGAAGGAAAGGAAAGGTGGATAATAGTGGGTTACGCAGGGTAACGCCACAGGCAGGCTGTCATTACAGCCTGATCCGCTGACTGGGAGAAAAGCTCCTCACTCCTTCTCAGTGGGCCACCAGCAGCAGGCCTCATGATTCCCTTTGTGTAAGAACACATGTATGGGGTGAGGACTGGAGAGAATGGAGGAGAAATAGATAGAGAGAGAGATGTAGAGGGAGAGAGAGGGAGAGAGAGAAAGAGATGGAGAGAGAGAGAGAGAAGGAGGGAGGGTGATTAGAGAAAGAAAGAAAAGGAGGCAGAGAGATGTAACTGACCATAGTGAGGCAGTGAGACTACAAAGGCAAAAACATGCTAAGACTTTGATCTCCAGGCAGGCAGGCACCCCCACTATCCTGACAGGGCCCTACAACACATCACCACTCTGACATTAAACACACACCTCACCACGCGCTTGCCTAGCCGTATTCACACACACACACACACACACACACACACACACACACACACACACACACACACACACACACACACACACAGATGAAAACATAGACACAGACAGTATAACACAGCAATAAGTGCATTGCTTGTGTGTACTCCAGAGAATCCCCTATATGCAACAGACACATTAGTGTGTATCAGCCTACAGATGTGAAAGTGCTGTGTTGCATTGGTGTGCTACGCAATCTGTTTTACATTCGAATATTTAAATATAATGGCTTTGTTTTGAAAGGGCCTGCCTACCCCTATTACAGTCTGTGTGTGTGTGTGTGTGTGTGTGTGGGGCTATTAGAGGGGGGGTATCCACATGTATCCACTCCCCTACTGAGATCCAGGGGCATGTTGGAGCCTGTCACAGCACAGTATGCCCGATGCATTCTGACATTAGTCCATGACAGAGTATAGGATTGTCAACACACTACACTTAACACACAATGGACGCAACACTGATGAACCATCTGTATGTAAGAAGACATACATTAGAGTCTCACAATCATTGCTCATTCCTTAAGTGGTGTGTATGTGTGTATAGCAGTGTTTCTCAAACTTTTTCAGACCAAGGACCACTTAACCAATAAAAAAAAAACTCACGGACCACCTAGCTAAAACAAAAAAGTAGACCTACTTCAACTGTATATTACACAATAGGCCTAATCACTGAACCACCTTGCTAATTGTCTTTGCACCTTTCTTATTGTGTCAGAGGATTCATATGATTTCAAACGGAGTAGCTTACATTAGTTCAAGTTGGTTCAATATTGCAAACAACTCATCTATATAATATTTTACCACGTCTGCTCACGGACCACTTGGGATAGCTTGCGGACCACCAGTGGTCCCCGGACCACACTTTGAGAAACACTAGTGTATGGGAACATTAGAGTAGTGTGCTATGGGCAATATGCGATAATCCAAGACTAAGATAGGCCTACATTAGATAATGGTGAACTATACCATTGGGGAAGTTGGAATAATTCACTAGAGGTGCTGACTGATGATGATAAATTGTATTACCATAAATAGGCTACTTCAAAGATTCTGGCTCTTGCTAAATTACAAACATGTGGTTTCTTCTAAAGTTCGGAGTGAAACTGATTTTGCCTCTGATCTAATGAGAACGGTTGATTTCTTTAGAAGTGCGACAGATGACTAATTGTGTAGGATTCTAGAGCTTGTCTTATGCGGCCAACGAAATGGCACACATTGACACTTGTGAAATAAATATGTTTATTATTAGTAGTAGTATTATTTATCTAAACATGATTTCGTTTTCATCGATAACATTAATCACTCAAATAAGGGTCAGATGTGTTTCCAGTCCTTCCTTCGAACGTCTTTTCCCTGGAAGAAAGGATGTTTTGTCAGTTCTGAAGCTAGAGCCACCTGTTGAGCGCTTTCTCTTTTTGTCGCTCTCTCTCTCTCTCTCTCTCTCTCTTTCCTCCGTATGTTTGGTTCAGCTATACACGTGAATCAATGAGGTGGGCTGTGTTGGGAAGTATGCTGATCGTACTAGCCAATCAGAGAAGAGCGCTCCAGCAGGATTATAAATACCCCTGAGCGCCTGTTAAAGCGCACAGACAGTCTTCTGAGCTCCTCACAGCACACTCACAAGCTCTTAACGACTGTTCAGCACAACAACGGGATTATAAACTGCTCGCACACGCCAAAGAAGGACTCGTCTGATCTGAATTACGGATCTTGTGGATATTGTGATATCTTTTTCGCTTTTGGAATTCAACTGGAAAATATCCTCAAAATGCGTCTCATTCAAAATATGTCCACCATCGCTGAGTACCCAACTTCGGAGTGCCCGTCTGGTCGGGTTATCAAAATAGCAGTGATTGGTGGAAGCGGCGTTGGAAAAACTGGTAAGTTACAGTTAAACTACTTACTTATATTGTCAACTTTAAGCAGAAAACGCATCTATACCAATGTAATGAATTGCAGCTGTGTATTGACTCTGATTCCTTGCTCTCTGCAGCGCTGGTTGTGAGATTTCTAACAAGAAGATTCATCGGTGATTATGAGAGAAATGCAGGTAAGACTGAGCACCTACTTCAGACACAATCAATCGCTCAGTGCACATTGAACATTGATTGACAGTGTCATTGGACTAATCATCCGTATTTTGCTTCAACAGGTAACCTCTACTCTCGGGATATCCAGATCGACAATGAGCAAGTGGCCATTCAAGTTCAGGACACACCAGGCATCCATGTAAGTTTGCTGTTAATGTTTTAGCCATGAAACTATATAATAACAAAGTTTAACAGCTTAGCCTAAACGCACGGATCATTAGTCCACGGGTTAAGTTAACAACAGCTGCAGACTGCATACCTTCGCCTTTTGTCTCTGCAAACCCTTTTGTGTCCTAAATTCGTTTTGTAACACTTCGGGGCAATTAGCCTAAGGATAGTGTTTGTCTCGGTGCAATGCACTCATATACGTCAATCCAACTTAAACCATGAAAGCAAGTGCGTATTTGATGTTTAAATCGGATTTGGGGCATTTGTCCACCCAACAGTATATGAAGGGGCCACTAATTTTAATATCATTTTAATTGCACTAGCCCGTAATTGCAAAGCGGTTTTGAGAATTAGAGAGGAAAATTGATTTAATTAAGATCCAATCGCTCAGTGGTGGCTTTCTCCTCAACAGTCCCATAGTCTGAAGAATTTGGAGCCAAGATAAGTGCGCGAGGTTAATTTCCTCGTCTGGGCAGTAGTCCAAAACCGCGAACCGTCAGCTTTTTTCCCCCGTCCCCCTTTCTCTCTGGCTCGGGTGCAAGAGTCTGTTAGTCTGGCCGGCTAATTTTCCTGCTCTGTACAGTCGCAATCCGAGCCAGGGGCAAATGATACGTCCAGCACTTCAGCCAATTCAATCACCTTCACCGTACAGTGGTCTCATGGGAGGCGAGCTGGATTGGTGCAATGCTATAGCTCATAACCTCAAAAAAACAGTAGCCTAGTTTACCACCCCCCCCCCCGGGCTGCCAGACATGTTGCATAACAACCCCAGATATTTGATAGGCTCATGGTTCGAATTAAGGTCGCTGCACTAGGTGTGCTTAGCTTGGAGGATTTTTCAGATTTTCTTTCCGATTTCCCTTCATTATAGAACCCGCAAATGGAGCTGTTTTGTTGGCAGATCAAAAAGAAAAAATCTGTCACTGTTTTCTGAATGTTACACTTTTTAACCCCTTCCTTCTCTCTCTCTGTCTTCCTTTAGGTCACAGCAAATGGTCCAGGTTGCACTGACCATGTGACTCGCTCCATCCAGTGGGCTGACGCCATTGTCCTGGTCTACTCCGTGACCGACCAGCGCAGCTTTGACCTCATTGGTCCACTCCACCAACTCGTAGCCCGAGCCCATGCTGATAGAGCCAGCGTGCTGCCCGTCATCCTGCTGGCCAATAAGGCCGACCTGCTGCACGTGAGGCGGGTGGATGCCCAGCAGGGTCCCCTCCTGGCGTCCGCGCTGGGCTGCAGCTTCTACGAGGTGTCAGCCAGCGAGGACTACAGCCAGGTCCACGGCGCCTTCCACCGGCTGTGCCGCGACCTGGCCAAGCAGCCCCCTGCTGCCGGCGCCCTCCCCTCGGCCAGCAGCACCGCCACCTCCGCCGGGTCCGAGAAGCGCCGCTCGCCCCTCATCCCCCGGCCCAAGTCCCCCAACATGCAGGACCTGAAGAGGCGCTTCAAGCAGGCCCTCTCGGCCAAGGTGCGCACGGTCACCTCCGTGTGAAGGAGCGAGACAGAGAGACAAAGTTACAGATGACAAGAAGGATGAAGTGAGTGGCTTACGGCTGCCATGAAGTGAAGGAGAGGCAAGACAAGGTGAAGCCATGGGAGAAGAGAGAAATGGACACCTTTGGTCAGCCTCCTCCTCATATGGGTTTTTTCGAAACCTCGGGTGCCTCGAGTGCAGAGAGCCCTTAGCCTTACCGTCGAGACAGCACGGCGACTGCTGAACTCTCAACTCGTCGCATGAGATGCGCAGAGCCAGCTGAAGATGCAGAGACGTGTGACCTCTGACCTTCATTAATGCTGGTGGACTGCTGTTTTTAAATGACAGACTAGACTCTGAATTCTGTACCTACACAGCAGAATCATGGGAGGTGTAGTCTTCAAAAAGCCGTAGTACTAAAGGGCTGAAGAGGGCTGTCTGAGACTGAGTAGAAACAGACCCACACACACACACACACACACACACACACACACACACACACACACACACACACTGTGCATCAGCTATGAAAACTCAAATATCTTCTCCTGGCAACAGCGACTCTCAAGGATGCGGCAGAGGGTATTTTTAGTTGCCTTTCAGTGGCACAAATGCCACCTTTTTTGCCTCTCTTAATGCTAGCCTCTGCTCGTGTCCCTGAAAAAGAAAGTCCAATTGATGAGCTGCTGGAGAAGCAAGGCACTTTTTTTGTAAAGCTCCACAATGTGTATGTGTGTGTGTGTTAGTGTCACTCACTCACTTGGTTTGAATGGTCACAGCAAATAATTTCTATTTGGTACAATCATATGTGATGCACCACTTTCAGTTTGTGGGATGAAACATTACAGACTTTGATGGAACATTTGAATATTGGGGATTTTGCTGGGTGGGTAAGGGACAGTATCTCTTTTTGAAGCACTTTATAAAAACAAAGAAGAATTTAGAAAAAAAAAAAACAATGCCAAAGGGCTGAATATTGATGTTATTTATTTCTACTTGTTCACAATTTTTTTTGTGGCTCAAAATAAAACATTTGAAATGAATTTGTTTGCTTCTGCTGGTTCTTTGTGTTTTTGAAATTATCGCTAACCCTCAACAAACAGGACTACTTACTCCCTCACTCTCATTAACTCTCTTTCTCACACAAACACTCCCTTTCTCTCTCAAATTCACACAGACCTGTGCCTGCATGTCTCTAAACGGGTGAGGAAGCATAAACATGAGCTTCAGTAAAGTCAGTATAAATACGTATTAAACTAAATTATGGGCCAAGACAAGCAAGCCAATGAGACAAAGCTCTCCAAGGGGATTTTTTTTGTGTAAAGCTAAGCATCTTAAAACACAGCAAGTATGCAATTAACACACAACTGGCAAAAACTACCATGCAGCCAGCATTCAGCAAAACTCCTACAACAGGAAGAGTCTTAAGGTCTATTCAGCTCTATCAAATAAACCACAGGAACAAACTCAAGTAATTATTACAAATTACAATTAATGTTGCATAGTCAGCCATCCAAATTATAATCACAGCTGAGCTAGGTATCGTCAGTCAACATGAGGTGTGGATTTCCTCACTAATTGGGGGAGTTTACAGGCCTTTCTAGCTGACTCTGAGCAATAGGCTCTGTCTGAATCAGGGAATCTGGGAGTCCTAATGTGCCGACGCTGCTAAGTGTGTTTAGACAGATGTGGGCACCTGCATTACCAGGTCCACTCACTCGCCCTGTCGGGAGAAAGTGTGTGTGTTGTGTTTGTGTAATTGTGTTTGCATAAGTGTGTTTATGTCTGCATGTGTGCCCATTCACTGTGTGTGTGTGTGTGTGTGAGTGTGTTTGCCTGGATGTGTGCCTGTTCATGAGTGTAAATGTGTGTATGTATTCACAGGCATTTGAAAGTGAAAGAGTGTGTTGGTTTGTTTGAGTGAGAGTATGAAAGTGAGTTTGTATGTGAGAGTGCCTAATGTGTATGTGTGTGTGTGTTGATAACAGAGCAACAGTCTCTTTGTGTTGTTGTGTGAGAGCGAGAGTGTGTATACAGTACGCGAGTGTCAGATTGTGTGGTGAGAGAGTATTTGTCAATGCATTTTTATTAGAACTCCCCTGCTATGCTACTCCATGCTAGGCTAATCATGGTCCTCCAGAACGTGAAACACCGACATCCCCATTCTCTCACACATACATGCACACACGCATGTGTGCGCACACACACACACACATGCGCACACACACGCATGTGCGCACACACACACACACACACACACACACACACACACACACACACACACACACAGACACACACACACACACACAGCTCCATATACACACACACACACACACACACACACACACACACACACACACACACACCTGTGTACTCATACATATGCACACCTAGTCATGCACACGTGCTTGCAGTGTGTTCCAGTAGATTGGTGCATGTCTACATAATGCCCATCTACGGACCCTGGCAGTGTGGATAAAATATAGTACGGGCAAATATAATAATGCTTTAATGCTAGAGGCTGTGTGCATGTGCAATTTCCATTTGTTTAGATTACAGACTGTGTGTGTGTGTGTGACCAGACTGCGGGCATGTCAATTAGAGACTCTAGTATAGACATGATGTGCAGGACTAGCAGCAGCAAAGACACTTTGAACCATTTCCCTCTCCCCTCTCTCTCTCTCTCTCTCTCTCTCTCTCTCCATCTCTTCTTGACTCTTGTTGCCAGATTCATCACAGGATGTGAGAGGGGACAGATTGCTGATCTGAAAGTGAGAAGGAAGGAGGAGGGGCAGAGTTGACAGAGAGGATTCTGGGCCGAGACGGATAGAAGATAGAAGAGAGAGAGAGAGAGAGAGAGAGAGAGAGAGAGGATGAAGGAAAGAGAAAGAAAGGGAAAGGGACAGATAGAGAGGGGGAAAGAGGAGAGGTAGAGAGAGACGTACACATGATAGGCAACGTGATCCGCGGGGGTTGGTGTCTGTATGTGTGTGTATGTACGTGTGTTGGTGAGTGTCTGTGTCTTTGTGTGTATGCATGTGTGTGTGAGCGTGTAGAATGGCACATGCAGACGGTGTGATATCAGACACTAGACACTCTGGAGTGGTGCACCAGGGGAGGGATCAGAACTCACATGTTCTCCCTCATGATGACCGAGCAAGCTGTCAAATACCTCCATATGTGTGAGATCGTGTGTGTGTGTGTGTGTGTGTGTGCTCGCACTTTGGGACTGGGTGCATGTAGATTTGGATGGGTCTTGAGATGGCACGTGTGA
>NC_063197.1:13293982-13298982 GCF_017589495.1 Alosa alosa
CACTCATGCAAGTGGGGATTTCTCATTAGGACACAATGGCAGGTCCAGCAGGGGACTTCATGAAAACAGCCTGTCCAAGGAACCCATCTGGGTGGCAGAAAATGGGTGAAAATGGGTTCTGTGTTCAGTCTGCTAAACTGGCTTGAAGCACTCCCTGCATAAAAAAAGCCCCTTTGTCTTTAGGCACCACACACTTCATCAAGTCCCATGTTGAATGTGAATTAGACAACATGACCCATTAGGAAATGTGTCTTACCTAAAGTTTGTCTGTGAATGTTGTCTTACGCATATAGCACATAATCATACATGTTGTAACAAGATGTACTTGGGGTTACGTAAAGGTTGGGATTAGGATCAAGGTTAATAGCATAAAACCTCAAAACAGAAAAAGTTGGGACGTGTGAAATGTGAATAAAAACAGAATGTAATAATCTGCAATATATCAAATGTTGAAAATAACAAATTTGACTATTTCATGGAAAATATATTATGTTCATTTTGAATTTGATACCAGCAACATGTTTAAAAAAAAAGTTGGGACGGGGTAACAAAATGCTGGAAACGTTGTTTAATGATAAAGAAAACAAAAGGAGGAATGTTTCAAAACTAATTAGGGTAACTGGTAACACGATTGGGTATGAAAAAGAGCATCCCAGAGAGGCAGGGTCTCTTAGAAGTGAAGATGTAGGGGTATTCATCACTCTGTGTAAACCTGTGTGCACAAATGATGGAATAATGTCATTTTAATGCTTCTTAAGATGAAATTGTGACGTATTTGGGGAGTTCATCATCTACAGGACATAATATTATTAAAACATTCAGAGAATCTAGAGAATTTGCAAACAAGGGAAAGAGCTGAAAAACAAATTGGATGGCCATGGTCTTTTGGACCTCAGATGGCACTGCATCAACACCAGACCTGTTTCCAAACCTGTCATTGTATGGGCTCAGGACCTTGTATGACCCCAGGACCTGATAGCCATTGTCTACTGTATGTGCACAGTTTGATATTCAATTCAAAGACTGCAGCCAAAATTTTAACAACCAAAACAGCCAAAATTGTATTGAGACATGATACAGAAAATACCACCGTCTTATCTGGGTCTAAGCTTGTTTAAAATGGACTGAGGTAACATGGAAAAAGGTCCTGTGATTAGACCAATCAAAACTTGCCATTCTTTTTGGAAATCATGGACTCATCTGGGCTAAAGAGGAGAGGGCCTATCCATGTATCCATCCTATCCAACTTGTTTTAGTTCTCAGTTCAAAACCCAACATCTATGACGGTGTGGAGGAGCATTAGTGCCTACAGCATGGGCATCTTGCACATTTGGCAAAGCACAATCAATTCTGAATGATGTATACAGGTTTTGAGCAACATAAACTGGCATTCAGGCAATGTCTTTTCCAGGGAAGACCTTGAATATGTCAGGAAAACAATGCCAAAATGCACACATTTAAACAGTATTTCTCCATAGATAAAGAGTCCATGTAAAATGGCCTGTCTGCAGTCCAGATTTGTCAAATTAGGTGCATAACGGAATGAAAAACATGACTAAGAATACCCTATACTGTTGAGCAACTGAAATCCTATATCTGGGAGTAATGAGATAATATTTAATTCACAAAACTCTAGCAACTGGTCCCTTCAGTTTCTAAACATTTACAGAATTTTGTTAAATTAAGAGGTGAAGCAGCACAGGGAAACATGCTCCGGTCCCAACTTTTTTTGAAAGATGTTGCTGGCATCAAATTCAAAGGCCCCTATTTTACCGATCTAAAACGCATGGTCACTAGCGAATAGCTTAATTAAATTTAGTGGGTTGCCCAGTCCACACTGGGAGTAGCCTAGAAATCTAGACGCGCCCCTAGCAGCAGCAAATTACATTTGCTGCCAGGGCTAGTCTAGCAACTCTCCGTTGGCTTGTGAGCTCCAGAAATCAAAACTTAATCAGGACATTGAAATTGTGTATAGAGTCGTTTGGTGGGCTTAACATAATGATTGATGGCAGAGTTGCAACGGTTTGGCTTGAATTCCCTGCTACTTGAAAACAAATATCCTATTGCGTCCTATTGTGTGCAGAGGGAATTTGAAAGACAACTGATTATCCCGCCCCTCGGACTGAGCACTGCGAACGGTGAGTGTCCAGACCCTACATTTTAATGTGGGTCTGGCTCGCCAAGCTACACTGGGAGTGGTTTTGTCATCAAACTTTATCAAACATTATCAGGTGTCGGGCGGATGGCGCAACAAGGCGTTCCTATGTTTCTTAATCAGTCATGGGTGTGTAACATCATTTAAACCAATGAGAATGACATCAGCCATTCCCTTTAACAGCAAGCAGCGCAACTTCAAACAGTGCATCTCTATTTTGATAGTCAGTGGCGCATTTGAAGGAATCTGCTTTCAACATTTGATATGTTGTCTATGTCCTTTTTGCTGCTAAATATGGGTTTATTATCACATTCTGTTTTTAATTTGCATTTTACACAACGTCCCAACTTTTTCTGTTTTGTGGTTGTACAATAACATGTACATACTTAAAATTGACATTGCATTTGTTACATGTGTTTTAAGTATTACATATTAAGTGTGTACGACACTTCGCCCAAACAAACAATCAAACAAACATAAAAAACACAAGGCTGAAATGAAAACATCCCTTCTGTCAATGAGCTCAAAAGAGCACTGAAGTTGTTTCTGTTTTTGCTTAAATTCTGTATATAACTGCTACAGTGTACAAAAAATACTGGCCTCCCGACTTCATAAAAACAGATTCAAATTTTATATAATTGAGAAAGTTGTGAAATTTGCATACAAGTCAATGTGAGCGTAGCGCTCTAGAATCCTTGGTTCAAACTACGTTGTCCTCATTGTTGATAGGGCGAGAACATTGCAGTGGTCACTCCAGTGTTCTATTGAGATTAGCACCCTTCTTTTTTCTCACCTGAGTGCCTGGTCTGTGGGTGGACACTGTGTCACGGATGAGGCGTAGCTCCGAGGGAGTGACTCCGCCCACCAGGAAGAGAAACAACAGGGGATGGTCACTAGGGTGTGGTCTGCTCACCTGAGGAAAACGAGACACGGCTAAGAGGATCATGGGTAATACGCCACTGGGGCACACATAGTAGACCATGTGATGTAGACATCAAACTCCAGCATCAGCAGCACTATAACAACACTACACATTACTATCATTGACTGCTGGCTCTGACTGCTTATGAAGACAACATGAAACATGTTTGACAGCTCTCATTTCCTCCTCTACCACTTTCCATAAATATTGGCAGCGTACATGTTCATTGAGTGGAAACACAATCTTCTCTGTGATCGCAAAGCTGCTGTCAAATGGCAACAGCTGCTATAGAATAACATCTCCAGCTGCCTCTGAGAAACCAGTAGCAGGATATACAGCGGCACTCAAAAGCGTACTTTTTATACCTACTAATTTATTCACTTAATTATTCCAACTACACAAGACCAAATGAATTTAGGGGTTGTGTACATTTGTGGTTTCTACATGTTGAAGTTGTTGGCTTTTTTCTACTGAGTTCGAAAAAGACAATCGAAAAGGCAATCGAAAAAGAGGCCAGAACTGGCACAACTTGGTGTTATAAGAAATAGGGACAACCTATTCTTTTTCCCACTACACAGAAACAGCAAATACAAAAATACTACTCAACATTTGCACTGTTTGATGTCTTCTTTAAAAGGACATCGGAAAATTACTGAGCAGATCATTTCATCATTCACTCCATGGACAGAATCAGTAGAAACTGATGTGAGAAACTGAAGCATGTGGGCACCTGTTTTACACTGATCCGCACGCACGGTCTGGACTCAAGCAGCCAAACAATAGCACCGATGAGTTTCCACTAAACCTCAGAGCAGACACATGCACAAGCACATGCAAAAGCACACCCAGACTGGGGAGAGCAGGTGTGACCGAGAGAGGGAGAGAGAGAGAGGGAGAGAGAGAGAGAGAGACAGAGAGAGAGAGAGAGAGAGAGAGAGAGGGAGAGAGAAAGGGAGCGAGAAAGGGAGAGGGATAGAGAGAGAGATAGAGACAATGATAGAGAGAGCGATAGAGAGAAACAGAGAGAGAGTGATAGAGAGCAAGAGAGACAGAGATATAGAGAGAGGGTGATAAAGAGGGCAATAGAGATAGAGAGATGAGCAGCACCAGGGCTCTTGGTGGTCCTGCTGGGCGTGTGATTGGGCGTCTCAGCAGAAGTAATACCCTGGCATACGATTGGTCAGGAGACCGGCAGTGCTGCGAATAATAAACAGACAATCACGCTCGGTCAGAAAGGGGTGGGCTCACGGCCTGGGAGTGGACAGCCACGTGTCCTGGTGTCCACCTGGGCATGGCTAGACATGTGCTTCACACATCCCGTCTGGCAGAGTGTATGTGCAAGTGTGTGTGCGGGGCGGAGAGCGTGCACTGGAGATGGCTGGAGTAAGAAGTGCCATATGGACCAGTGTGAGAAAATGTGTGAGGTTAATGAGTACACATAGGGCTGTGTGTGTGTGTGTGTGTGTGTGTGTGTGTGCGTGTGTGTGTGTGTGTGTGCGCGTGTATGCATGTGTGTGATGTGACTTTGAGTGCATGGACCGAGTAAAAAGTGACATGTGCCAGCATTAGAAAATGTATGATGTTGATATGATGCTGATGTGTGTGTGTGTGTGTGTGTGTGTGTGTGTGTGTGTGTGTGTGTGTGTGTGTGTGTGTGTGATGGAGTGTGTGTGATGGACTGGTGTCACAGTCAATAGTATTGTGTGAGAGAGTATGCAAGGAGAACGCAAGTGTATGCACGTGTGTGTTTGAGTGTGTGGATGGTTAATGTATGCAAGCAGCCATGGGGCAGCCGTGGCCTACTGGTTAGCGCTTCGGACTTGTAACCGGAGGGTTGCCGGTTCGAACCCCGACCAGTAGGCCACGGCTGAAGTGCCCTTGAGCAAATCACCTAACCCCTCACTGCTCCCCGAGCGCCGCTGT
>NC_063197.1:13303982-13308982 GCF_017589495.1 Alosa alosa
ACAATTGCACAGTATTCTTTGTCTCTCAAGTGCATGTGGTGTGTGTGTGTGTCTGTGCTATTCGTATTGTCTAAGAGCAAGCCTAGTTATAAATAGACTCGTTTTGCATTGAATCATTTTGGATGCGTCATGGTGATCAAATCAGCTGCATCTAAATCTATCTCTGCTCTGCGGTGATAACAGTGTGTAAACAACTGGCAAGAGTGGCTTGCGGGGGACCGTTCCCCCTTACTTGTGTGCCTATGCCAGAGGCTTTATCAAACACTATGTGTTAATCATCTAGATACAAACAGTCAGACTGACCCACACACACACACACACGGGAAGAGAGAGCAATGTGACCTGACCTGTAAGACCCCTCTCTAAGTGCTTTATTTGGATGGACAAACAACCCCCCCACACACCTTCATTCAATTAAATTCAAATCCAAATGTATTTCTGGCACAACAAATCATATGCTGCATTGCTAAAGTATTCACATATATTGTATAAAACATATACAACATGCACAAACATTGCTGCACTTGATCAATGTACTGTGATTCGTTCTGTAGGTATATTGATACTCATATTATGTATGTGCGTTTGTGAGTTGTTTGTGTGTGTGTGCATACGAGTGCATGCATGCATGACTGACCCCAGCTATGATTGATCAGAGAGAGCATGCACACACACACACACACAAAACACACACGCACACAAACACACATACATACACACACACAAACACACATACATACACACGCGCACGCACACACACATGCATGCATGCATGCATGTATGCTGCAGGTACATGTGTATGCAAGCTCACAATCAGTTGCTAACTATGATGGTCATCGTGGCAGGGGAAAGGTTTTATACTGTCATCTGTGCAATCTGAATTTGAACATTTTCTCAGTGAACTTTAATGGACAACTCTAACCATAGCCCTGACTGACCTGCCTTACATAATAAGCTTTATTTGTATATTTGTATACACACACACACACACACACACACACACACACACACACACACACACACACACACAAACTCACAAGGAGGGAGAGAATGCATAGAGAACACACACTGCAGATACCAAGCTTTACCTCTGTTAACTGCCTCTCTCTTTGCCTCTCTCTCTCTCTCTCTCTCTGTACTGCATGCTCTTTGTTATTGCTAGGGGTGTACCGAGGTAGTAAATTCTGCTCCCAGATTTTTCTTTAATAAAAAAGGAGGAATAAACCGAAGTGGCCTTTGATGGCGTCTCCGCGGTAACACGGCAGTAAACAGATGAGTGAGCGGAGACAGGAGGGTCAGGGCGGAGGCAGAGGGGAGGTGGAGTAGGCCGGTGTCAGAGCGAGTCAGAACAATGCTGACTCAGAGAGAGGGGGAGAGACAGAGAGAGAAGGAGAGAGAGAAGGAAGAGAAGAGAAGATAGAAGGAAGAGAGGCGAGGATAGAGGAGAGAAAAAAAGAGTGAGAGAGAGAGAGAGAGAGAAGAAGAGAGAGAAGAGTAGATGATGAGAAGGAAAAGCTGAGGGGAAGAGAGAGTGAGTTAGAGAGAGAGAGAGAGAAGAGAGAAAGAGAGATCTCAGCCCCTTCACTAAACACAACCAGGGCTCCATCCCAACTCGGCTCTGGCTCTTATTTTTACGAGAATAGTCGGCGTGCCCGAACCCTGGCCAACGGGGTCGTTGCCAGTTCCAGACACTGGCGGAAGGAACACGGTGTTCCCTTCTGGAGTCTGCACCCCATCCCACGCCCCCGGCGCCAACGCTACTGCAAACAGGTACGGTTCGTGTTCCAGAGGAAAGAAACGCATTCATTAAGAAAAGAAAACAACCCCTCTCCCCCAACAAAATCTGCCCTTTCTTGCCCTCAACACCCTGGACTTGACTTTGGTCCATTCTAGCCTGTGTCTCCCCTCATTACCACTCTTAAAGGGTTTGGCAAAAAGCTTGGCACAAAAAAAAAAATCCAGAAACATGCAGACTTTTTTCCTATTAAAGACAACGTCTGACTGCCTGTCTGACTGTCCAAAGCAGCAGCCCCGTCTAGAGGCATCTCGGCCTTGACCTTGTTTTGATGGGTCTGATCCGACTCAGCAACACAGCCTTTAAGTCTCTCCTCTCTCTCTGAACTCACAGAGTTGTGCAAACACGCTCGCAGAACACACGCTTAGTTTCATAACACTGCTTGTCTTGATTACTGTGTTCGGTTGTAAATCGCCCAAGTTTCACAACAGCAGCTGTTGCCATGTCATCTTCCAGGCCCAGACTCCACACATAAACAATGACACATGTTCAGTCTGAAGAAGCTGAGGGCACGGCACTGACGCCACCCACAGACCTTCTGTATGCCATAACTGTACATGCTCTCAAGGAGGAGGCTCCAAGGTATATGACACAACATATATGGCATATGGTATATGACTATATAGGTATATGACTGTGTGGTGAAATTGGTCCTGAGTTTTTATAATGCATATAGATATAAATAGCACAAAGTACATTATAAGAACATATATTCATATGAAAAAAAATATATATATACAGTTGCCCCCAGAATTATTGGCACCTCTGCTAAAGTTTAGCTTGAATTTCCCCTTGGGGATCAATAAAGTATCTATCTATCTATCTATCTATCTGGTTTGATTTGCATTGAGCTCAATGAGCATCAAACCAGCTAACTGAAATAAGGCATTAAGATCAATTTCCAAAAGATGATTTTATATATATTTTTCCCCTGCAGATCTGCTATTTCTTGTTTCCTGGCTTTAAACTTATTTCTAACCAAATCATGGATACAGTTAAGACTGACCTAAAGGCAGCATTGTAGAAGGAATGTTCTCTGGACTAGCACAGACCTTAAAAATGATTTCTTTTCCAACAGGGCAGATAACGATGACAATCGATTGAAATTTAAATGATCAATTGTTTTTTCGCTTGCCTTGGAGTTAACAAACACAAAAATCTGTGCTACATTTATAAGAACAAGACCAAGAATACCCAGGGGGAATATCTTATGCAATGGCTAATATCTTGTTATAACACAACATAATTGCGTGATAAGATGATCATCAGCCATCATGTACTGGAATCAATTGCCTGGGGGGGATTTCACAAACAGCCATAGCACAGAGTTGTGACAGGTCAACAAACACTCACTCACTCACACAGACACAGACACACACACACACACACACATTTGCTATCTCACGCATGTTTATGCTGAATTAGCCATGCCCTCACCCAGCAACCACCCCCAGGACTATCAAACTGTCAGGCGTGCCCCCCTTTCGCTTCATCTCTGATGTGATTCAGGTATGAGTCACACACACACACACACACACACACACACACAGCAACAGGTCCCATCTTAAATCTGGAACACTGAGGGCTAGTCATATCTTTAGATACACCATAACACCATGGTTTTCCGACACAAAGTTTGGGAGAAGCCCTTTTTGACATCCATCACTCACCCCACTTTTGCTTCTAAGACATTTATACCTTCCTTCTCTGTCCACTAAGGTAGAATCTCATACACTGAAAACCTTCCCACCTCCTCCTCATTCTCCCCCCCTCCTCATTCTCTCCCACCTCCTCCTCATTCTCCTCCAGTTCACTAGTGGCTCTACACTCCCATTACCCCTTATCCTTAGCGGGTGTCAACAGACATCACTCACACATGGTTTCCGCTATAGGCATTCCATGACCATGGCCCACTACCAGGCCAAACATGCTTATTGCTTATTCATGCTTATCCTCCGGACTCGATATCAGGCATTCTGATGCACAAATGAGTAAAAAAGTATTTAAATGATAACTCAGGGCTGGAAACGAGAAGGCTTATGTGGAAAATTCTAGAAAGCCGAGAGAAACACAGAAACACACACACACACACACACACACACACACACACACACACACACTGACAACTACACAACGTTATATGAAACAATGAAAACAAAAACAAAAAAACTTTTTCAGCAATAACAAAAACATCTCCTATGACCTCCCCTTTTAGTCATCTAATGGCTGTACTGAACACACCTACACCTGATCTACCCCGCACTGCGACAACAATACATCTGACACGGCCTCCAGTGAGCGTGTGAGTGAGTGTGTGTGCACGCATGTAGAGACACATGACAAATTACAGCATAAATCACGTCACCCTCTCAGCTAACGCTAACAACCCCCATTCACCTCAATTACACCACATTAGAAGGGTGTGAGTGGTGAAAATACACCCCTGTCTGTTCATGTACACGCTCTGCTAAAATAACATTAATGGCACACCCACTCCGCTAATTGTTCGGTCTGCGGCAATGCTAGCGCGGTGCTGCTAACGCACCTGATTACCCACTCGCTCAGCCTCCCCAACAAGACCACCAGAGTGCCCCCAACGTGTCACTGCCTCGTGAGTCACATTTAATTAACACAGCTAATTTAGGTTTCAGTTTCTGTTTGGGAAAAGGGTGATGATCCATTCAGAAAATATTCAGTGACAACAAGCCAAACAACATCTCATGGTGTGCCATTTGTCCACTGCCCCGCATTCACTCTTAAAAACACAATGTTTTAATTAAAAAAAACAAACAAAAAAACAAACACGAGCACACACAAACACAAAAAGGGGGGAACCCTGAAGAGCACTTCTCGGTACTGAAACGAACTGTCCTAACACACGCTAATGTGCAGCGGTCAGAGCGGCTCCACTTCCCTCCGTTCACACAGAGCTAATGAGATTAGGAAGTTAGTCGGCTAAATAGAGGCACATTTGGAACAATGGAGAGGCAAAATTAGGAAGGCAAGCCAGTACCCGACTCCCAAAACAGCGCAAACCAAATTGGCGGAGTGGAGAGAGGAGGATGAGTATTTACCTCCACAATACTCTACACCATAATGACACGACGCATTACAATAATACACACACACACGCTGCATCGCCAAGACACACACGCAGCACGTACGCACACACACACACACACGCACACGCACACACACACGCACA